>NW_027202681.1:0-174578 GCF_024711535.1 Dipodomys merriami
AGGGCTCCCCTCACTGCTCTCAGTATAGCCTGAAGGTTGCTTTGCACCCCAGTCCTGCTGGAAGAAGTCTCTCTCATTGTCTAGACAGGCAGACAAAAGGCCTCAATCCTGTACAGCTGTGTAACAAGCAACGTATCCTGCCTTTGTGAGACTATATTCTGATGTTCAGATACAGGGCTCAATATAATTCAGGAGTCCTTCTGGCAGACAACTAGGGCACGGAACCTAATTAAATGTTTCATAACCTGCGACGATGGGCCTATGATGCCTCTCCTAGCTTTCTGGAAGCTTCGGAACATGTCAGATATCACAAAGTTTCCTGTCATCTAGCGCTGGTGAAGCTCATCAGGTTTTGAAACCTTTGACCTCTCCTAGTTGGGCCCTGAGAGGCAGAAGTCTACTGCTTTCCCATTTTGTGTCACAGCTTCACTTCTACTCTCTGTGTGTGTTTGTGTGTGAGTGAGCGAGCGCACGTGTGAGTGTGTATGTGCATACACTAGTCCTGGAGCTTGAACACAGGACATGAGCACTGTATCTAGTTTCTCTTGTATAAGGATTGCCCTCTCCTACTTGAAACAGAGAGCTATTTGAGGCTTTTTCTTAGTGATGTTGTCCAGAGTAATCAAGCCTAGATTTTCCTGTATGCAAAGCACTCTACCCCTAAGGCACATTCCCAGCCCTCTACTTCAGGTTTGTTAGTTTGCTTATGTCTTTTTTGTTGTTGTCAGTTGTATGAGTTGAAGTCTGGTTCTGGGTGCTGTCCCTGAGCAATTCAGATTTAATCTTGTGCTCTACCATTTGAGCCCCTGGTTTTCTGGTGGTTCATTGGAGCTAAGTGTCTCAAGGACTTTCCTGCCCAGGCTAGCTTTGAACCATGATCCTCAGATCTCCTACTACTGAGTAGCTAGGATGACCAGCATGAGTCACAAGCACCCAGCTTCCACTTCACGTTTCTTAGTCTCAAGGGATCTTTTGTCTGGGATAGTTTGGAACCCAGATACTCTGATCTCAGCTTCCTGAGAAGCCAGGATGACAGACGTTGGCTATCCAACCATAGGCTGTGGCACTCTGCTGCAAGGGGTCCTTGGCTCCACGTGGTGGAGTGCTGGCCATGAGTCCAAGAGGTAAGGATCAGCGCCTAGACCCTGAGTTCAAGGTTCACGACTAAAAACAAAACAAAACAATTGTCTGCAGTAGAAAACTCACTAGTCTTCAGTAATACATAATTTTGTCCCTGCCATGGGGACATATCTGAGCCTCAGTATTCTTGTTTGCCTAATCATCCAAGTTGTGGAGCTATTACAAGGGCAAGATGAAAGAATGCACACTTTGAAGGACAAAACACATTACACTCTTTATTCAGCACACAGCACCCAGCACCCAATACAGGACTCAGAACACTGCACCCTGTGAAGGACTTAGCACATAGCATCCTGAGCAGGACACAGCACACAGCACCACACAAAGGACCCAACACCTCAGGAAGAACTCATCACATAGCTGTATCCCACAGGCTGTCATTAGTATTAAGGTGCTTTCATCAGTATCACCATTCTTTCAGAAACACATCACAAACTGCACAAAGTTCACATCTAATGTTTGAAATTGGTGGGGTTTTCTTGGGGGGAGGGAGTCAGCCATAGGGATTGCACTAAAATGTTGGGGGTACTGTCCTAAGACCTTTTGCTTGAGCCACAGCACAGAGTTTCACAGACATCCTGCAAGGGCTGGGTTTTAAAATCATCAGTGTCAGATCTCAGCCCCTGAATACCTTGGATGACAGGGGTGAGCAAGCCAGCAGCATGTGGTTCTGTGGAGCTGGGTTGCAGTGGCATACCTCTGGCTAAGTCAGGTTAGATGGCAGCTGTCAGCACCAGACTCATGGCTTGCTCTGTGATGAGGTATTTGAAGCCCTATACTTATAGAGTTGCAGTCACAACATTCAATCTTATTTTGGTGCCAGTCCTGGGTCTTGATTAAGAATCTAGACACAGTCCCTATGTTTTTACGCTCAAAGCTAGTGCTCGACTGCTTGAGTGACAGCACAACTTCTGGATTTTTATGTGCATGTGGTAGTGAAGAATCGAATACAGGGCTGTGTATGTACAAGCCATCACTATACAACTGAACCCCAGGAGTGACAAGTGTATAAACAGATAAATATGTAGATTGACATATACATATATATATATATATATATATATATCCATATATATGTATACATATGTATAAAACAAGAGAAAGTTGTATGTATATTATGAAATTACATATATTACTAGTAATTATTGACAAATAAATTATTCCTTCAAGTTTTAAGTATCATGGTTGAATATATAACAAGGTATTAATTGAAAATTAGTCAAAGTAGTATAATTATTGTGTATAATTTTATAGTATACTCATACACTAACTACTAATTTAATTGTTACTTTTATAACATTCTCTTTGTATAGACGTATATTGGCATGCATTTCTTATAATCTCTCAACAATCATTAGTGGCAATCCCAGGATTCTACCTCCAGGCCTAAGTTGAAGTTTTGGTTATGGCTTCCCTAATAGACAGCCAAACATCAGCACGCAAGATCATGTACACTTTCTGGGCCTTTTCATTTACGCCCAGGATGGTCAGAATGCAAAGGGGAAAAATGTAAAACCACCTTCTTGAACTTCTCTGTTTTATCCTTCTCCTTTTTATTTTTTGCCAACCCCGAGATTTGAACTTGGGTCCAAGGATCCAAGGGTCAACTATGGCAGAGATGCCAAGACCTGAGTTCAAGCCCTGTGCTTGGCCAAAGGAAAAAAAAAAAGCCCTGGCTTGGAATTGACACCACTTTTGTGGCAGGCCTGGGATTTGAACTCTGGGTCTGGGTAACTCTGTGGCACTGTGGTTGAAGGGGAAGCTCACCGTCCATGAAGACAAGAAATTTTAGACCAGTTCCCAGGGCCTGAATAGAAGCCCCAGAACTGAAAAAAATAATATTCATATATGAGATTTATTTACATGCATGGGTTTAGTGAGTATGACGTTTATTACACTTATTTATTTAGTATTATTACACACATAACATTTCATTTATTACATCCTATCACACAGGATATATTTGCATATAGATTATATATCATACTGAGACCCATGATATTTTTCAGGAAAAAAAAATGTGTCAAAAGTGGCTTCTTACTCCATGAATAAATTTTTGCTTGGATTTCAACTCATGGCCTAGAATGCCCAATCCATAAATGGGGTCACAGTCTTAGCTCACCATCCTCTGGCAAACTGAGTTGCCAGGAAATTCTGAGGACCTGTGATCAAGCCACAATAGTGCCCAATACATACACTTAGAGAGAGAATGTGAGGATATCATGAAATTATATATATAGTTACCAATTATTAGTTTAAGTTATGTCTCCATTTAATGAAATATAATGGCTGAATACTTATAAAACCATTAATTAAAAATTAGTCAATATCCTTCCATTAGAGGAATCATACCATGGTGCTAGAATGGAAGATTTAAGTTCAATAATTTTTCTGTGGCATTTTAAAATAGAATCATGAATTAACCGCAAATATAATTATTACTTTGATTACTTTGATAACATTCCATTAGCATTCACATAAATAGGAATGAGTTTGTCAGGATCTCCCTCCATTTGTGGGTGGCAGTCCTGGCATTTTAACTCTAGGCCTAGATGATTTATTTCAAATGTAAACAATTGGAATAACACTGTGAAGATTTCAGATTGTCATGATTTAAAAAAAAAACAAGAAGAAAAGAAAGCCAGGTGTCAGTGCCTCCTGTATTTAATGCTAGCTCCTCAGGAGGCTGAGGTGTAGAGAATGCCAATTTGAATTCAGCCAGGGAAGGGAAGTCCTAGACACTCTTATTTCTAAGAGATCACAGGAAAATATGCCCATGGGTTGGGCCTGTGCCTCAAGGGCAGAGCTCTACGCTTGAGCAAAAGGAGATCAGGGATAGGGCCTAGTCTCATATTTCAACCTCATACCTGCCAAAGAAATAAAATAATTCAGTAACTCCATTTCTCTGTGTATAGATGGATGATGTATGGACGATGGGCTTTCAGCAGGTTGCCCATGCCCAGTCACCCAACCTGGGTAAGCTGGGAAAAGCCCCCAGAGAGTACTAAGTATGAGCCAGTAGCTTGAACAAAGCATCCTTCTCTGCCATTTAATAAATGAAACCCTGAAGGCTTGCCTGGGCTGGTGTATGCAACGGGTGTATTATTTTCTGGCTGAGGTGTTCCATTGGGACATCAGGCAGCCAGCCACTGCTTCCACAGAGACCACAGTTCCTAGGCTGTAGGAGTTGTGGAAGGTTCTGGCTCCATATTTCCTATCCCTCTGTAGCATGTGAGCCTAGATCTCTGGGGCCTGGTGGCTATCACTCATTCATCATTCCTCATTGACGAGTCTCAGGCTGGTCCCAGATCCTGGCAAAGATATAAAATGGCCAGCGACTTCTGTCCTGAAATCCCACCCTCATAGATCCTGTTAGAAGTGAGCCTTGGGCTGTGAATGTGGCTTAGTGGTAGAGTGCTTACCTAGAGAGCATGAAGTCCGAGGTTCGATTCCTCAGTAATATATAAACAGAAAATACCAAAAGTGTCCCTGTGGCTTAAGTGATAGAATGTAGCCTTGAGGAAAAGTAACTCAGGAACATGCCCAGACCCTTAGTTCAAGCCCAAGATTAGCAAAAAAAATGTGAGCTTGGTGAGACATACTCTTCTGGGACTCAGAGGAGGACCGAGGTTATAGGTAAGAGGGAGATGGCAGGTGCTGGTGGCTCACCCCTATACTTTTAGCTACTCTGGAGGCTGAAATCTGAGGATCATAATTGCAAGACAGTGCAGGCAGGAGAGTCTATATGATAATCTTTTCTCCAATTAAACACCCAAAAAGCCAGAAGTAGAGCTGGGTTCCAAGTAGTAGAGTGCTAGCCTTGAGCATAAAAACACAGGAATAGCATCCAGGTCATTAATTTCAAACCCAGGACTGGCACACAAACACAGAAATACACAAACACACACACACACACACACACACACACACACACACACACACACACACACACACACACACACACACCAGTATAGAGCATTTGCCAGTCAGCCTACCAAGTTCCATCTCTAGGAACTCAATACTTTTTTTTAAAAGAGGGAGAATGGAAGGAAGGACTTGCTCCAGGAGGTGATATAACTAGTGCCAAAATTCCACAGGAGTTCTAAGATGTGGAACAGGACAGAGAGCCTCAGGCAGAAGGTACACAGCATGGGCAAAGGTCCTGAGGTGTGGTGAAGAGCAGGTGGTGTGGAGGGAATGAAGGTTCTGGGTCTTCAGACAAGTCTGGCTGAACACTCAAGGCTGGGTCAAGGTTTGTACTTGAATCACACGTAGGGCAGAGGGTACGGTCCAGAATGGGGCCCAGGGGAAGATTAGCTTGACTTTTCACCATGTACCCCAGCCATTTCCTGTGGCTGAAAACCTATTTTTCATAGGCCTCCTTTGCATGGAGGAGTCAGGGCAAACGTAGGGAAGAACCCTTGCTTAAGAAAAGCTTCTACCCAATGCCACCATGGCTCAACCCCTGTAAATCCTAGCTAATCAAGAGATTGAAATCAGAGATCTTGGGTCAAAGCCAGCTCAGGGGAAGAAAATTAGTGAGACCCTTCTTGCCAATGAACCACCAAAAGCCAGAAATGGAGCTGTGGCTCACGTGGTAGAGTACAAGCCTTGAGGGAAAATGTTAAGAGACCAGAGCCCAGACCCTGAGTTCAAGCCCCAGTACAGGCATAGAAAAAATAAAGAAGATTTCAGAAGTTCCAAGTTCACTGTGGAGAAAGGCCATTGTCAGCTGGGCAAAGATGGCTCATGCCTGTCATCCTAACTACTCAAGGCTGAGACCTGAGGATCAATCAAGATTCAAAGCTAGCCTGGGCAGAATCTTATCTCCAATGAATCACCAAAAAGCTGGGAAGCTGAGCTACTGCAGTTCAAGTGGTACAGCACGAACCTAGTGCAATCAAGCTAAAGGATAACATCTAGGTTCTGAGTTCTTGTCCCAGTAAACACACACACACACACTCACACACACACACACACACACACACACACACACACACACATACACACACACACACACACACACACACACACACACACACACTAACATCATTAGCAGGTGCCAGCAATCCTAGCTACTGAAGAAGCTGAGCTCTTAGGATGGCAGCTTGAAGCCAGCCCAGGCAGGAAGTCCATGAGACTCTTATGTCCACTAAACTACTAAAAAGATGAAAGTTGAGCTGTGGTTCAAGTGGTAGAATGCTAGTTTTGAGCAAAGGAAGCTCAGAGACAGTGCCTAGGCCCTGAGTTACAGCTCAAAGATTTTTTTTAAGACACCCTTTGCCAGCCTCGCAGGCCATAAACCCAGATTTTGGTCATCCTAGATCTCACCTCCATTTCCGCCACTTCAACAGTACTGCCACATGTGGCCAGTGTGTGGCCAACACTGGGTTAAGAAGTGAACATACACTAAGGGGGAGGGGCATAGCCAGGTGTAGACTAATACCCTAGAACATTGAGATATTGGTCATACCAGTCTGTCATCCCCCAGCTCCCTGGCCTTGGAATCTAAAGTCTGTGCCTCTGTATTCTGGGCATCTGGAATGGTCTAGAAGGCCCAGCTATGGCCAGAAGATAGACTTTCCTGTGATAATGTACATTTACTTTTCCTAGACACCGACCAATATTTCCAAGCCACCATGGTCTCACCTCCCATGTAGCCCTGGATCCTCCTTGCTCAGGTGGCCTTCAGTCAGTTGTCAAGCTTGAGTTGGCCAGAGCCACCAGCAATCCCCCAATCCCCACTCCACTGCCTTCGTGTTGAGAGGGATTTCAGAGGCCAAGCTGAGGAAAAGGACAGGACATCGTATGACTGAGGCCCTCCCTCTGAGGCATGGGAGAACCTATGCCAGCTGGCACTGCTGTACCAGTATCCGCTGGAGGCAGCCAAATATTTGGACAGCCAGACTTGTGCCCCAGATAAAAGCTGGAACACAGGCCACTGGCAATTTACGGGATTTTTTTTGTCGGTCGTGGGGCTTGAACTCTGGACCTGGGCGCTGTCCCTCAGCTCTTCAGCTCAAGGCAAGCTCTCTACCACTTGAGCTACAGCGCCACTTCCCTGGCAATATACGACTCATTGTAGATCCTGATAGGGAGCTAAAGGCAAGGCCGGTGTGGAGGAAGGGCACCATCTGAAGTCAGAAAGAGGAAGACAGGCACCTAAGAAGGGGACAGAGAAAGATGAGGGAAAATTACACACACACAGACACACAGACACACAGACACATAAATACACACACACACACACACAGACACACACACACACACACACACACACACACACACACACACACAAACACGGACATTCCAAGGCCTCAGCGGTTCCTGAGAACAGAACCACGAACTCCCTCCATTCGGATCATATCTGACCTGTGAGAAGATGGCACTATCTTACTCAGTCCAACTGTAGACACAACATTGAGCCTCTAACATATCTTGAATGTCTCATAACCCAGCATGGAATTTCCTACCATACGCACTGCTATGTTGAAAACTAAGCGACCTCTTTGTTTATTGCTGGTCATGGGGTTTGAACTCTGGGCTAGGACACTGACTTTCAGCTCTTCAGCTGAAGATGATCACTCTACCATTTGAGCCACAGTGCCAGTTCCTGTTTTCTGGTGGTTCATTGGATATGAAGTATCACCTAGCTGTCCATGAACCGTGGTCTTTATATCTCAGATTTAGGAATAGCTAGGATGACAGTTGTGAGCCACCAGCAGCACCCTGCTTTAGCCACGTTCATATACCCAGAGGAAACCCAATTTGTCAGGTCACGAACTTCTTGCAGCCCTTGACTTCAAACTTTGACACTCAGCATCCAAATCCATCCTTCAATGGAGAGAATACAGGCACAAAAATCCGATCTCTGCACCCATTCACCCAATCACTGCCTGCCAAAGGCCTCGTCCTCTTGAGTTCTTGGTAAGGCACTGCCCATCCTACTGTGGCTTCAAACTGGGGAAAACTTGGGGAGTCCTTAGAAATGTCTGTACAGTGAGGCCAGCACCTGGTCTCTCAACCACAGCACCCCCACACACACCTCCACATTTTTGCAGGTAAAGATGTTTTACTTTCTTTGTTTTTTTTGGTTGTGGGGCTTGAAATCTGGGCCTGGGTGCTGTCCCTGAGCTCTTCAGCTCAAGGCTTGAGCCACAGCACACATTCTGGTTTTGTCATGGTTTGTTGGAAATAAGAGTCTCAGGGTCTTTCCTACCCAGGCTGGCTTTGAACTGTGATCGTCAGATCTCACCTCCTGAGTACCGAGAATGACAGTCATGAGCCACTGGCACCCAGCCAAAGATACTTTTCCATGCATGTCATCTTATCCCCTTAGGAGACTAAGATCTGCAGACTGCAGATGGATTCCACAATTGGCCACAAGTCCATGAGAACTCTTTATCTCCAATTAAACCCAAAAAAGCTAGAAGTAAAGCTCTGGTTCAAATGTTAGAGTCCTATCTTGGAGCATAAAAGACAAGACACCCTCTGTTCTGGGAAGATGGCGGAGAAACTGGATTCTGAAAAAGCTCTCGAATAGAAAGCAGTTTTAGAGTTCCAGTGAACAGTCCTAAGCCAGAGAATAACCCCAAGTGTGCCATCACAGGACAGAGAGTTAGGCAACAGAGGGGAAGCCAAGGCAAGGAGACACATCTGAGCGCTTGCCAGCAACCGCAGCAGCGGCAGGTTCGCAGCTGCGGCCGCAGCCATACCTGAGTCACAGAGAACCCAGGACAAAGGAGTCAGACACAGCTGGCGAGTGGATTCTACTCAACACCAGCAAGAACTGACAAGGAACGGACATCTTCATCCTGCGGCTTGCAGACCAGAGACGACCCAGGAACCAAGACTCGGCATGAGTAGAAGATTGAGGTCCTCACTCCTTCTCAGGGAGCAGAGGAGGGGAGGCAACCCCTCCCCCCTCAGCACCCGTGATCTCCATCTTGGATAACCGCAAAGCTCGGTGGAGCTGCTAGCTCCAACTCAGGCCTTGGAATAAAACGAGTCATTTAGCAGGTCACAAGAACTTAACAGCGAAGTGACCTGCCAGACTCAGCTCCATCCAGGGAAAAGTCACACAGCTCAGGCGCCAGCCATAGGAGTCGCTTCCCTCACTGGGTAACCAGAGCCAGAAGCTGCCCCTCCCTCTAGCAGCCTCCACAATCAATTGAAAAACAGAAACTCTGAGAATGGCTCTAGGCTGGGCTCTGTGAGGTTTTCACAAAATAGCCCCAGGGAAAAGTTGCTGTTTGTTGAAAGACCTCAACTCTACCCAGAACCTAGCCTCATCACTGCATCCCCCTCTTTTGTGATTCTCAAAGCAGATCACCCTCCCAGTAAACTAAACTGGGAAGGGGATCTCAAAATCTTGGGTAAAGCAGAGCATTTTTCTGCCTGTTCGAACAAACTGACTTAAGAAACCAATCAAGCCACAGGACCTCAAGCAGACCAGAGACTCCAAGAGGCTGGTCACAGACACAAGGGAGATACAGGATTCTTCCCACACCTCCCAAAAAAATAAAAAATAAATCAAAGACCTTTTTTTTTTCTTCTTTTTTTTCTCTTTTCCTTCTTCTTTTTTTTTGATACCTTATATATATATATATAAATTTTTCTTTTCTAAAACTTTTATTAATCTTTAATTTTTGCCTTTTTTGAAAAAAAATTGTTTTCCAGTAACTTTTTTTTCCCCTGATAATTTTTATTTTAGGAATACGTGAATGTGCGTTTTCCTTTCTTTTCTTGTCTTCTTTCTCTTTTTCTTTCTTTTTTAATTATCTCTTTGTTTTTTGTTTAGCTCTACTGAACTTCTGATCTTTTTTTCTCCCTTTCTGATACTTTTCACCTTTCCCTCTCTTTTGTTCTTCTTTATGTGACTTAACTCTTGTCCTGCACATCCTCAGATAAACCCATAGTTAACTAGTAAACCCTATCCCCCATTGTGGACACACTTAATCCACAAATTAATTACTCAATTCAAAACCTCTGAGACTTAAATTTCTTAATAGCAGTACTACCTCTTTATACCTATATAATATTTTAAGCATTTTTTTAATTTTTTTCACATCTCCTCGATGTCCCTACCCTTCTCTCAATATACTCACATTCCTCTCTAAATAGATTGTCTCTTAATCTCCATAATAACTTTAATTTTTATGCTTCTAATTTTTTCTGGTCTCTTTTCATTTCTCTTTCCCTTTCTTCTTTTTCTGTCTCTCTACTTGCATCCTACCCAATCTATTTCCTGCATTGATATTAGGACATACTTAACTCTCCCTGTGCCTCCCCACACCAATCTATTCCTATTTTTTACCCACATCTCTCCCTAACCCTAATAATTTCTGGTTTTCCAAATTCTTCTATGCGGTTCGAAGCCCATTAACATATAGTTGTTTGATGTTGAATAGATGTATCTGTTGAACTAGATTGTACCTGTAGACTATTGACTGTACAAATGCAAACTTTGGTTGATGGTTGCCGTAAGATAGTGTTCTAGCACAAAACTGGTGCTATTTTCATCTCAAATGGGCAGAGTAAGCAGGAAAAACACAAGAAAAGTGGCAAATCCGGATATCTCAACTCCCAATATTGATAATCAGGGGTCAGAACAGATAATGAATAATCCAGAGGAGAGTTCCCAAATAGCTATACAAATACTGCTGGCAAACATGATAAATGAGAAGTTTGACAACTTACAAAGGACTCTGTTTGAGCGTGATAGGGAGAGAGAGGAGGCATCCCAGAAGTTTATACAGGAATATCATAAGCGTGAGGAAGCTACTCAAAAACTGATACAGGATTTGCGTGAGCAACTTGAGAATACTCAAAGAGAAAGGAAGGAATGACATGAGCAGGCAGAGAACACTCAAAGAGAACTGCAGGAATCCCACGAACGGGAGGAAGCTAAACAAAGAGTAATACAGGTATTGAGAGACCAGGTAGAGAATACACAAAGATCACTAAAGGCATTCATGGAATCCATTAACAAAGAGCTGAAGGAAGTCAGGGAGACCACAAAGGGAATGCTGAATGGAACCCAACAGAAGGAATGGGAGTCCAAAGAAACCATAACCAATCAACTAAGTGATTTGAGAACAAACACTGAACACCAAATTAAGGAAGTAAAGAAATTCATACTAGACCTAAAACAGAGCTTCAACAAAGAATTTGAAGCCATCAAAGCTGACCAATTAGAAGGAAAAGAGATAAAAAAACAAAGTAGAGAGTCTTGAAAGCAGGTTAGACCATGCAGAAGATCGAATCTCACGGATTGAAGACAGCCTAGATATTATAGAGAAAGAACATACAATCATCCAAGACAAGTCCAAGAAATATGATAGATCTATCCAACACCTGGAAGACACGATCAGAAGGCCTAATCTAAGGATAATGGGTGTAGAGGAGCACCTAGAAACAGAAGTTAATGGTCTAGGAAATTCGTTTAACAGGATCCTAGCAGAGAACTTCCCAAACATACAAAAAGATAGGCCTAGTCAGATACAAGAAGCTTTTCGAACCCCAAATAGACCAGACCAGAATAGGACATCCCACCGTCACATTATAATACACACAGGATCAACTCAGACCAAGGAAAAGACCCTTAAAGCTGCCAAGGAGAAAAGATTAACCACCTATAAAGGAAAACCAATTAGAATCACCTCAGATTTCTCAGCAGAGACAATCAAAGCAAGAAGAGACTGGAATGATGTATGCCATGCCCTAAAAACAAACAACTATCAACCAAGAATACTGTACCCAGCTAAACTCTCCCTCATAACTGAAGGCCAAATAAAAAACTTCCATAGCAAAGAAAATTGAAACAATACATGTCCACCAAACCAGCCCTACAAAAGATTCTTAAAGACATCCTACACATAGAAAACCAACAAGACCACAATGAAGGCCAAGAAACTGCACCCAAAATAAGAATCCAAGAATCATAGGAAGAACCCAGTTCTCGAAGCCCCCAAGAAGGTGCATAGCATGGCAGGAACTACCAAATACCTCTCAGTCCTATCTGTTAACATTAACGGACTGAACTCTCCAATTAAGCGACATAGACTATCTAGTTGGATTAAAAAAACAAGACCCTTCTATCTGCTGCCTGCAGGAGTCACATCTTGCCCATAAAAACAAACACATTTTTAATGTTAAAGGCTGGAACAAAAACTACGAAGCAAACGGCCCCCATAAACAGGTGGGAGTTGCAATCCTAATATCAGATAAAATAGACTTCAAATTAAAATTCATGAGAAGAGATAAGGTTGCTACATACTAATTAAAGGATTTCTCCTTCAGGAGGATATTACAATTGTAACTATCTATTCACCAAACAATGGAGCACCCAAATTTATCAAAGAAACACTACTTTCCCTCAAATCCCATATAGATCCAAAGACATTAATTGTTGGGGATTTTAACACACCACTCTCCCCACTAGATAGATCATCTCTGCAAAAACTCACCAGAGAAACCGCAGATCTAAACAGCTGCATAGATCAACTAGACTTAACAGACATTTACCGAACATTTCACCCAGCAGCATCAGAATACACGTTCTTCTCAGCAGCACATGGAACGTTTTCTAAAATAGACCACATTTTAGGCCACAAAGCAAACTTGTCTAAATTCAGAAACATTGAAGTTATACCTTGCATTCTCTCTGACCACAAGGAAATAAAATTAGAACTCAACACCAAAAGCCACCAAAGAAAGTCCGGTATCACATGGAGGCTGAACAACACACTGTTGAATCATGAGTGGGTCATGGAAGAGATTAGAAAGGAAATTCAGATATTCATGCTATTCAACAAAAATAAACACACAAATTACCAGCTCCTCTGGGACACAGCAAAGGCAGTACTCAGAGGCAAGTTTATAGCTCTGAGATCCTACATCAACAAATGGGAGAGATCTGAAACTAACAATTTAATGACACATGTAAACCATCTTGAAAAGAGCAGCAAGATAAGCCCCAATCCATAGACAGAAAGAAATAATCAAAATTAAATCAGAATTAAATGAATTAGAATCCAAAAAAACTATAGAAAGAATCAACAAAACAAAGAGTTGGTTCTTTGAAAACCTTAACAAAATTGACAGACCCTTAGCAAATCTTATCAGAAAAAGAAGAGAACACACGCAAAATAATAATCTCAGAGAGGAGAATGGAAACATCACCACGGAAACAACCAAGACTCAGAACATTATAAGGGAATACTTCTCAAAACTTTATCCTAATAAGTTTGAGAACTTGACAGAAATGGACCTTTTCCTAGCAAATATTGACATGCCAAAACTAAGCCAAGATGAGTTAAACTATCTTAACAGGCCCATATCAAGCATTGAAATAGAAAAAGCAATAAGAGACCTCACAGCAAAGAAAAGTCCAGGACCAGATTGTTTTACAGCAGAATTTTACCAGGCCTTCAAAGTTGAGCTCACACCAATACTCCTCCAACTCGTCAATGAAATTGAAAGAGAAAGCTCACTACCGAACACATTCTATGAAGCCATCATAACCCTCATCCCAAAACCGGGCGGGGACTCATCAAAGAAAGAGAACTATAGACCCATTTCTTTGATGAACATTGATGCAAAACATCTCAACAAAATTTTGGCCAATCGACTTCAACAATTCATCCAAAAAATTATACACCACGATCAAACAGGATTCATTTCAGGGATGCTAAGCTGTTTCAATATACACAAATCAATTAATATAATTCATCACATCAACAGGAGCAAGAATCAGAATCACATGGTTATCTCAATACATGCAGGAAAAGCATTCGACAAGATCCAACACCCCTTTATGATGAAGGTTTGGGAAAAATTAGCAATCCATGGATCATTCCTCAATACAATAAAAGGTGTATATGACAAACCTACAGCCAGCATTATACTCAATGGTGAAAAACTGAAGCCATTTCCTCTTAACTCAGGAATAAGACAAGGTTGCCCACTCTCTCCATTTCTCTTCAATCTAGTGTTAGAATGCCTAGCTACAGCAATAAAACAAGATGCAGACATAAAGGGGATCCAAAAAGGGGAAGAAGAAATAAAACTCTCCCTCTTTGTAGATGACATGATCTTGTATTTAAAGAATCCCATAGACTCCACTCCCAAATTACTCAAGCTGATTCAAAACTTTGGCAAAGTAGCAGGTTATAAAATTAACAGCCCAAAATCAATGGCTTTTCTGTATGCCAACAATAAGAAAAGTGTGGCTGAAATTAGGAAAGCAACTCCATTTGTAATAGCCACACAAAAAATAAAATACCTAGGAAGTAACTTAACCAAAGAAGTGAAGGACCTCTATGATGAAAACTTTAAAATCTTGAAAAAGGAAATCAAAACAGAATTTAGAAAATGGTAAAACTCCCATGCTCCTGGATTGGAAAGATTAACATCGTGAAAATGGCAATACTTCCCAAGGCTATCTACAAATTCAACGCAATACCTATAAAAATTCCAACCTCATTCTTCAAGGAAATAGAAGAGGCAATCCAAAAATTCATATGGAACAATAAAAGACCCCGAATAGAAAAACACTCCTCAACAGAAAGAACACTGCTGGAGGAATATCAATACCAAATTTCAAACTCTACTATAAGGCCATAATAATCAAAACAGCTTGGTATTGGCATAAGAACAGACCTCAGGACCAATGGAATAGAATTGAAAACCCAGAAATGAACCTACAGACCTATAGCCATCTAATCTTCGATAAGGGAGCTAAAAAAATAGAATGGAAGAAAGACAGCCTCTTCAGTAAGTGGTGCTGGCAAAATTGGTTAACTACATGTAGAAAACTAAAGCTAGATCCTTATATATCACCCTGCACCAGAATCAACTACAAATTGATCAAAGACCTTGAACTATACGCAGACACTCTGAAAACATTACATGATGGAATAGGAGAAACCCTAGGTCTCCTTGGCTCAGGCCGAAATTTTCTGAATAGAGACCCGGAAACACAACAAATCAAAGAAAGGTTGGACAAATGGGATTGCATAAAGTTGCAGAGCTTCTGCAGGGCAAATAGCATTGCTAGCAAGATCAATAGAAAGCCCACGGATTGGGAGACGATCTTTACTAGCCATACAACGGACAAGGGTCTCATATCTAAAATATACTTGGAACTCAAAAAATTAAACCCCCCAACAACAAATCCTCAAAGAAACAACTGCCCAATAAATAAGTGGGGGAAAGACTTAAAGAGAAACTTCTCTGAAGAAGAAAGAAGGATGGCTAATAGACACATGAAAAAATGTTCAACATCCCTAGCCATAAAAGAAATGCAAATCAAAACAACATTGAGATATCACCTCACTCCAGTTAGAACGGCAAAAATCAAGAACTCTAACAACAACAGATGCTGGAGGGGATGTGACAGAAAGGAACCTTACCTCATTGTTGGTGGGAATGTAAACTTGTTCAACCACTTTGGAAAGCAGTATGGAGGTTCCTCAAAAGACTTCACATAGAACTCCCCTATGACCCAGCAATCCCACTTTTGGGCATTTACCCAAATGTTTACAAACAAGACCACACTAAAGCTACCAGCACCACTATGTTTATTGCAGCATTATTTATCATAGCTCAGATCTGGAACCAACCCAGATGCCCCTCAGTAGATGAATTGATTATGAAAATGTGGTATGTGTACACAATGTAATACTCTGCCTCCATCAGAAAGAATGACATTGCCCCATTTGGTAGGAAATGGGAAAACTTGGAAAAAATTATATTAAGTGAAGTAAGCCAGGCCCAAAGAAACATAGGTCCCATTGTTTCCCTTATTTGCAATATCTAGTATATTTATGAGGCAAGCAGAAAAGTTCAGATAATGTGATGTCAGGAAAATGAACCCTTAGATATGTATTTTAATGTTTTTTTTTCTTTCATGCATGTGTTTCTAACATATTTATAAGATTATCTCTTTGTTGCTTTGTATGTCCCTCCCCCACAGTATAACCCCTGTTTTCACTATATTTGATGTCAGTATAACTTGTGGAGAGATGGGGAAAAACCAGTTGTTTAAGGATACAGGTGGACCTGTTGCAACAAGGAGAAGTACAAGTTTTCATGTCCAAAACAAGCTTTACAACGTCAGTGAGGGGGATGGGGGGGGAGGGGTGAAAGAGAAGGATTGGGATTGGGGCGGAGGGGCTACGCCTGGAAGTGATGTGAAGGGTAAACAAAGGAGGAGGCTGCAATGCATGGTAAGAAATGTACGCATTATCCTGCCCATGCAATTGTATCCCTCTGTACAGTATGTTCACAAATAAAATAAAATTAAATTTAAAAAAAAGACAAGACACCCCCTAATTTTAAGCATTCCTTAGCAAAGATCCACCCAAGAAAGGGAAGCAGGTGGGCACACGGGTGATCAAAGCTCACATGTAATAATCAAGACTCTCAGAACAGATCCCACCCTGCTATGATTCTAAAGATAATTTGTCCTACACCATGGCAGTCTTAGATGTTACTGACCATGCACCAAATTAGGACGTTCAAGAATGATCTGATACTGAGGATCCCCTGACATTATCAAAGACTCAGGATTTCTAAAAGTCCTGCCTCAAAACTGGACAGTATGGTGAGATCTAGTTATCCAAAAACATGATATGAGAACCAAAGGGTTTCTTGGTCAAGTGATTGAGACTGGGGGGGCTCTAACTCCCTCTCTCTTGGGAAGGGCTGATCTATCCCAGGAATATTCCTGTGTTTGAGTATTATCAAAAAAGCAACTCTGCTCAGACCCCTGTGCCTCTGGTTTTCCCACCAGTCTCTACCCAGCCCTGCCCCACCTTCAGTCTGCCCTCTCTGAATCCCAAATCTGCCATCTCGACTAAAGACTGAGCCAGCAAAGAGACCCCCTTCTGCCACTGGGAATGGCAGTCACTGGGCCCTAGCACCTTCTAGATGAAGTCTGGGAGAAACATGGGTCCCAATCCCGCCCTCATTCCCAGGCTGTTATGTGCCAGTGGCATGCTTACCTCTGTCTCTCGTGGAGGAATGAACACCAGGGGTGTCATATTCAGATTGAGCCCGATTGAGCACTTGAAAATCCCAGCCCCCAAGGATGTACTGCACAGGCATCCTGTAGTGAATGACAGCCAGGTCGTCAATGGTGAAACCAAGGGGCCAGGACACTTAATAGCAGTGTGGCTTGATCAAAGGCTCTATCACTGGTAGTCTAGGTTGTCAGGTGAGATCATGGCTAAAATATCCTGACACACCTGACCTGGGATCATCCTCCCTCTTCATCTTCCTAATTATCACTTGCCTCCCCCCTTCACACTCCCTCACCCCAATACCTCCCTAGCCCTTGGACACTTTCTTCTTATCTGACCAGAAAATAAACTCGTTGGGGCCAGGGATGGTTGAAACCTAGTGACCCACCCTGATCCCTAGGGTCTACTGAGGCTGCTTTCCTCTGCAGTCGGTTGAGCACACAGCTCCTGGATGTCATGAACTTGCTGAGGGGTCAGTGGCTTGATCCTACATAATGGTTTTAATCTCTGAAACTGTTCCCACAGAGATTGTGAATGGTTGGCTCCCTTGATCCAGGGACTCCAAACCAAGTCTTGCATGTTCTCCCTTCTTCCTTCTTTTCCTCTTTTTCTCCCTCTGTACTACCATCCTCTCTCTCTCTCTCTTTCTCACTCTGTCTCTCTCTGTCTCTGTCTCTGTCTGTCTCTCTTTCTCTCTCTCTCTGTCTTTCCTTTCTTTGTGTCAGTCATGGGCCTTGAACTCAGAGTCTAGGTGCTATCCCTGAGCTTTTTTACTCAAGGTTAGCAGTCTATGGCTTGAGCCATACATCCACTTCTGGTGTTTTGTTTTTGGTAGTTAATTGAAGGCAAGAGTCTTACAGCCTTTCCTGCCCCGGCCAAAAGCCTCTATCCTGGGATCTCAGCTTCCTAAGTAACTAGGATGGCAGGCCTGAAGCACCAGCATCCAGCTCAAACCTAGGTTTCTTCAGTGGAAATAGTCCTGGAACTTATCATTGTCTAAGACCTCCCAGAGCATGGTGCACACTGTATAGGTTTGTCGGATAAATAAATGAGCATCTGTCTATGACAATACTACAGAAAAGTCCCATCTGATTCAGGTAAGAATCCCCTGTAATTATTCCTCTGACAAAGCCTGATGTCGTTCTCCCACAGTTCTCTCTCCTCCCTCTTCAGGCCCTCCTGGTGGCACCACACTTAACTGTTTTGACTCCTAGGATGTGAGCCATGATGTACTCACTGGATTCCAGGGCCTCTAGGATGCCTATCTTCTCAAAGATCTCTGTCCAGCAGCTAACCAGTTCTGTGGTACTCAATTCCCCACTCAGGTATGAACGAGGTTGCCTTGAGCTGAACGACTGGCTCAAGAGGCCTCCTCTCTTCCCCCTGGGGCAAGCCAGGATGGTCTACCACATCCAGTCCCCAAGTTTCATGTTGCAGACAAAGGGTCTTTGGGGCAGCCTGGGGTCTCTGAATCTCCCAGAATCCAGTACAGTTGCTGGGAATCATCTCTGCTCACAGCTGGCAGGCTGGGTATGGCAAGGTCACAATCTCTGCTCCCCAGGACGTCCCCGACTGAGGTGGTCACCCTAGAGAGAACTGGAGGCGATTCAGCAGCTACCAGAGAAAGGCAGTCAAGGCACAACATACAAAGCAAGAAATAATCTGGCTTGGCAACTCTGCCTGTGCCGCTTTGAACATCATTGTTTGGCAGCTGAAATCGTCCATCCAAAGCATTAGTGGAAATTGCCAGCTTAAATTAAAAAACCTGGAAAATGTAGTATTGAAATTGTCCCAATCAAACTTAACGGGTTCCAAAATCAGTGGTCCCCTTTTGCTTCCAGACAGCCTATAGCAGGTTACAGAAAGTGGCATCCATCGATCCCTGTCTAACTGCCATGTCCTGATACCAAGTGGACTCCAGCAGGGGGAATGGACTTGCTTACCACTGTACAGCTTGAAATGTCCCAGACAGGACACAGATTGGAGTCTGCAGGACTCCAGGGAGGATTGACCACTGGTGCACTGCCCTGGGAGAGAATCCACGCCACCAGTGGGGCCCCGGAACCCTGGGCCTGGATGCCCACAGAGACCATAAACGCCCTAGGTAAGGTTCCCATCTTTGGTCATGGTGAAACATCTGCCATGTCACACTGTACGCCAGCCCCCAAAACCTCATAGTTCACAGCCCCTGCCCTACCCTTTCCTCCATCTCCTTCCCTAATTATGTTTGGCAGACACATTCCCAACACTTGAATTAGCTCCAACTATACACTGAGAGCAGAGTGTCTGTCTGGAAGAGTGTGGCTGTGGACATACTCGCCTCACCAAACTTCTGGCCTGGGATAGAAGGACAGTTGTCCACTTGAGTTCACACAGGTCTCCTAGGGGAGGGCCAACACATGACCAGCATCTACTGTGGGCTACAGGAAAGGGGGAAAAGAGAGGTGGAAAAACGGAGGAAAGGAATGTCTACTGAAATCTTCCATAAAGAAGCCATGAAACTGTGAAGGAGAAAACAAAAATTGTGGCTGGGCTCATACTTGGTACTGATGAAAAAAGAACAACGACAAGTATATACACACAGAGAAATAAAATGCTTTTGTTGTTTTTAGACATGGTGACACACAGACACACACACACACACACACACACAGACACACACACACACACACACACACACATCCAGAACAGTGACAGAAGTGTCTTCCATGCAGCACCTGCAATTTGCCAAATGATCACTCACCTGAGCACAGTCAGGCTGTACAAGGAGCAAGATGATCTCTCTCTCTTTCTCTCTCTCTCTCTCTCTCTCTCTCTCTCTCTCTCTCTCTCTCTCTCTCTCTCTCTCTCTCTCTCTCTCTCTCTCTCTCTCTCATGCACACACACACACACACACACACACACACACACACACACACACACACACACACACAGACTCAGAGTAGTGCCTCTCTTAAGTTTGTTGGTTACTCATCTGGGACAATGTACAGCTGGAGCATGCAGGTTCCCATTCCCCATTCCCTTGTCAGAACCAAGGGTTCCCACTCAAGGGGACCACCACTGTAATGACACAGCACCACCCTGCCTCTCACCTTCTCCAGAGCCAAACCCTTCCCCTTGCGAACAACCAGCCTTAAATCCCCATTCACCAAAACCCTAAGCCAGGACGCTGGGTGAAGGAATCCCCAGACAGGTGGCTCCTCAGAGCCAGGACTGAAAACAAGCAGGGGGTCATGGGGTCCCCAAGGGGGTGTCTGACTTGGGGTGGGTGTGGTGTTGAGGAAATGGATGGGGTTCTAAAGGCTACATACATGGACAGACTCCCTACTTCCAGCCTAGATGCTTCTGGGCGACTGGGTGGATTCTTGGAGGGACAAGTAGAACAGATGGACCAGGAACACCAGCATATGCTGGCAGAGCTGGGAAATGTGACCAACCTGTGAGTACTGTTGACAGCTGGGGTGGGGGTGGGGGACAGGCCGAGTGTATGTGTGTCAGAGGGAGTGTGTTCCTCCCAGATATTCACCTTTCATCTGACCCCAGTGCTCTCACCTCCCTAGTGGGATTTTCCAATACCCTCCTCAGGTGAGAGGGTGACTGAGAACAGAGGACAAGGACTCACACAGCAAGTTTTCCCCATCTTCTGCACCCAACACCTTCCCCCACCCCCAGAGAAAAGGAAAAGACCCGAGGATGCAGGTGTGGAGTTGCTGTTCCCCACCTCTTTATAAAGCCACTAAGTTCCCACCTAGGAGAGGAAGGGTGAAGATGTGGGGTTGTGTGGGAACACTGCTCCAGGCCAGGGGCTTGGTGATGCCCCCTTTTCACCCAACCCTGCATCTCCCCATTTCCTGGGACACTGACACTAGGGATTGGGGTGGGATCCTTGGGTTGACAACCACGCCCCTCTCCCACTCCTGGGGAGCATTTGTGGCAGAGCCAGGGCTGGCCCCTGGCACTGGTGAGGCAAGGTTGGGATATGAGAAGGGAAGCAGGAGTCGCGGGTGGGGTGGGGAAGGGGGTTTGGGAGAGGTCATGCAGTGTGGGCCCATGGGACGGCCACTCATGTGTGCTGCTGGGAGATGCTATAGGCTGCCATTCTGGGTGCAGCGGGCAGCAATCGCAGCATAATGGCAGATGCTCAGGCCCAGAGCAGAGGATGGGGGGCCAGGACGTGGTCAGGGCCACAAGCTGGCCAGGGGCACATCACTGGATGATTCTGAGAGGCACTGCAGGTCTGAGCCAGCAGCCCATGTTTGAAACGTGATGCCACGCGGAGGGCAAGAAAGGGGGCCAGGACAGAGGCAGGCGGTTGGCAGGGCTTAGCCCGCCCTAGGCCCAGCTGAACTCCTGGCACTGGAATCTCAGACCCAGGGCCTACTTGGCCTCTGAGCCTCTCAGGGCCTTTGGGGGAGATGTGCCTGCTCTGCTGGCTTTGTGTGCTCTGTGCTCCTGGCCCAGACCCGTGATCCTACAGCAGCAGAAGTCAGCCACTGATGCCGCCTCCCCTGGTGCTTGTGCCTCCTCTTCTCTCTGCTGTCTCTCTCTGTCCCCTACTTCTCTCCCGGGCTGCCCCACCCACGCTGCACAAGTGAGCCAGCCCCCATGTGCCCCTGGGTGCAGCAGATTTGTTTGCCCTGGGCCACATCCTGTCCTCTCCTGAGTCACGCCCCCAACCCACTCGACCACGCCCCCAATCCTGACCTTGTGGTGCCCTGACTGCCCTAAGGCTAACAGGCCATGGAAGAAGCAGCCTCACCTCAACTCAGGGCTTCCTCCCAACCCCAGCAGATGCCCATGGCATCAAACCCATCCCTCAGCCCAACGGCTGGGAGAGACTCTTCTCCATCCACCCCACACAATAAGCAGGTGCATGGTTACCCTCTGTTAGTGTGTGTGTCTCTGTGTGTGTGTTTGTGTCTGTGTGTGTGTGTGTGTGTGTGTGTGTGTGTGTGTGTGTGTGATTTTCAGGGATACCTACCTCTCAAGGGCTAAGAACATAGCACCCTTTTGTAGGACAGCACACAGCATACTTTAAAAAAAAATAGCACAAAGAAACCTGTGTAATGGACTCAGCACAAGGCACCTTTTGAAGGACTCAGAGCACAAGACTTGAGCTGAAGAGCTCAAGGACAGCACCCAGGCCCAGACATCATCTTCTACAACAATGAAAAAAGACAGAAACAAACAAACAAACCTGAAGTATAGGGCTGGGAATGTGTCTTAGGGTTAGAGTGCTTTGCAAATATGATACCCTGAGTTTGATTTCTCAGGACCATACCCTAAAAAACAAGCCTGAAGTGGCTCTGTGGCTCAAGTAGGAGAGGGCTATACTTAAAAAACAGAAACTAGGTACAGTGCTCAGGTCCTGAGTTCAACCTCCAAGAATCGTGTATGTGCCTATGCGCCCGCTCCCACGTGTGCGTGCACACACACACACTCACACATACACAGACAAGAAGTGATGCTGTTACACAAAATGGTAAAGCACCAGGCTTCTGCACTGAGCTCATGGTCACCACCCAGGCCCTGTGTTCAACCCCAAAACCTGGCCACCCAGGGCCCAACTAGGAGAGGTCAAATGTTTCAAAACCTGATGAGGTTCACCAGCCCTAGATGACAGGAAGTTTTGTGCTACCAGATATGTCCTTGGATTTCCCAAGCTTCCTGAAATCTAGGAGAGGCATCATAGGCCCATCATCACAGGCAATGAAACATTTCATTAGGTTAAATGCCCTACTTGTCCGCCAGAAGGACTCTTGAATTATATTGAGCACTATATCTGAACACGGGAATAGAGTCTCACAAAACCAGGATAAGTGCACAGGTTGTGGCCTGTCACAGAAGGTGGCACATATGAAGGCTTCCTGTCAAACCAGAGCACTGGGGAAATAGTATGGGGTACAAAGAGAGCTATTTTTCCTGAACTTCAGAGCCCACCCACACTCATCCTCACTATCTGACCTGGACGGAGTTGTTTGCTACACAGTTGTACAGGACTGAGGCCTTTTGTCTGCCTCTCCAGACAATGAGAGAGACTTCTTCCAGCAGTCCTGGGATGCAGAGAAACCCTCAGGTTACACTGGGAACAGTGAGGGGAGCCCCGGAACATGCACTATCATGAAAGCAGTCTCTGTTGTGAAATCATTTTATTGCATATACATTACCTAGTTTGGTGCCATTCATCATAGCTACTCTGGAGCTTCACCTATAGGAATATATCCATACATACCCAAAGACATGGAAGTACAGGCTTTTTTTGAGGGGGCAGGTCTTGGGGTGGAACTATGAGCCTAGAACTTGTCCCTCAGCACATTTTACTCAAGGGTAATGCATTAAGCTTGAGTCACATCCCCACTTCTGGGTTTTTCTGTGATCTCTTAGAAATAAGTGTTATGGACTTTCCTAATCTGGCTGGAATCAAATTCAGATTATCTACATCTCACCCTCTGAGGAGCTGGGATTACAGTGAAGAGCCACTAGCACCTTCTTTCTCTTCTTCTTCATTTTTAATCTGGACAATCTGCCTTCTTAGCAGGGTCATTCCAATGGTTTGAATTTATAAATTAACTACCCAATATTCTTTAGAACTGCTTTACCTGAGAAAGATTTTCTCTCCTCATCTCCGCTGGGACACATGTTTGAAGCCAAAAGTGAGAAATGAGTGTCACCGGATTTGGGAGCAAATGTCCGTAGGACATGTCAATTCTGTCACTTAGCATTGAGCTGCAGTGAATTTATAAAATGATCTAGTAATTATGAGTGTTGTGTGTCTACAACCTTAAGTATCTAGAACCCACTAGAAGCATCTTCATGTATCTCTTTTTCTCTAGTGCCTTTCGAGATTTAGACTAAAGGTTTGTGTGGAGGGACTCCTTGGTGTATCCCTGAGGAAAGCCGCTTGAATCCTGTTTGGGAGATTGCCGTTCAAATTCAGCCTGAGCAAGAATTCTGTGAAACTCTTATCTCCAATAAACCACCAGAAAACCAGAAGAGGAACAGTGGTCCAGAGGGCAGAGTTCCAGCTTTGAGAGAGAAAGCCGAGAAGGAGACACAGGCCAGACCAGGCAGGAAAGCCTGGGAGGTGCTTATGTCCAATTAATGACCAGATGGCTGAAAGTGGAGCTGTGGCAGTAATAAAGCCTCAGCTTTGGGAAAAACAGCAGAGGAATGCATTGGGCCCTGAGGTTAAGCCCTGGGATGTCCACAAAAAAATTTCAAAAAGAGAAGGCCAATTTTATGTATCAGTGCCCTACCTACTTATGTCTGTATATTACCTCCCTGAATGCAAACAGACCTTATGCAGTGCTTCTCCTTTTATTTACTAATTTATATTTCAGATATGCTCCTTTCATATACTGCATCGTTCTCTTCATTTCAGGCCCATGGCTTTTCTCTTCCAGGGTTCCAGGCCTGTGCCTTATATGATACACTGACGCTCTCAGGAGCCTTTATTTACATTTTGTTATGAGGCCAATGCAGGAACCATAACAAACTAGGCAGGGGAAAAGTATACCAGGTTTCATAGAAGTATCCAGTATTCAGAAAATTAAACTTGGGGAGGTAAAATGGCAACATACTTTCCTAAAAACTACCATTAAGGAAAAGATGAGGGAGCTGGGAATGTGGATTACTGAGAGAGTGCTTGTCTAGCATGCAAGAAGCCCTGGGTATGATTCCTCGGTAGCACATACATAGAATAATCCACAATTGGGGTTGTGGCTCAAGTAGTAGAGTGCTACAGACTGTGCCCAGGCCTTGAGTTCAACCCAAGAATGGCAAAGAGATACCTAGGTAGAATGGTAGGTAGGTAGATAGATAGATAGACAGACATAGGATAGATAGAATGATAGTTAGATAGTTAGATAGGTAGATAGATAGATAGGAAGATGATAGATGAATCTGGTCTTGGATTTCAGGAGGAAAGAAGGGAACAATTCCCAGTCACTAGGCCTTCTGCAGTGTGCCAGGACACCAGTATTGCCTTCACACAACCAGAGAGAAAGAAGACTCTCTCTTTCCCATTTCTCAGGCAGCCAAGGGCACCAGAGCCAATTGGGCAGAGCCAGGTTCTAACTCGGATGCTTGGAGAATGAAGAGAAACAACGCTGACTATAGTTGGTCTGGGGATTTGAATTAATTATGTGGAGAATGAAGGAAGGAGAAAGGACTGGCAGAGGTAGAAGAAGGGCCTTCAAATCTGAAAGATGGAGAGTCAAAAACCCACTCCCTAAAACCAGAGATCAGGGATTTTCTGTTCCTCCC
The DNA here is from genome assembly GCF_024711535.1 of Dipodomys merriami. Classification (NCBI taxonomy): domain Eukaryota; kingdom Metazoa; phylum Chordata; class Mammalia; order Rodentia; family Heteromyidae; genus Dipodomys; species Dipodomys merriami. The sequence goes on from NW_027202681.1 coordinate 25,431, forward strand.
CTTTCCCTGACTAAACTGGCTCTATTGGTAACCTATGATAGCCTGATTCTCCCTTCACTTGTGGGAAGAATGTTAATTAGTCATTGTTTGAAGAGGCTGAGAAAAGCCTGACCCTCGTGTAACTCTAACGAGTGTTTTAGGTTTCCTCCCATTGCTGGCATGGCCTGGAATATATGAAGTGGTTTTACTGCTCACTTATCTGTTGAATGTGTACATTCTGCCTCCGAATCCTCTAGGCCTGGTCTCTGCAGCTAGCCTGGTTTTGAAACTGTTTTCTGTCCTTCAATGACAGTGTTACACAGGAGTTCTTTCTGCTAACGGGGTTAGGGTTTGGAGCCTAAAAACTTCATGTGAACCCAAGATGGGTCAATGTTTCTTTCCTGTTTCTATAGCTCAAAATTCTAAGAACATTTAGAGTGCAAGTACTTCTCATCACCAAGGGAAACAAAGGAAGCTCTTGAACATCTGACCTTTCAGAAGTGGAAGTCAGAGTCACATAGACTTTCTTGCCCTGGCTGGCTTCACCTTGTAATCCTCAATCCTCAGTCTCCTGAGCTAGGATGACAGGCCTGAACTCCTGGTGCTCTGCTAGGCTCAGAGCTGTAATGACCTTGACAATACAAATCAACTGCTATCACAATGGGCTTGGAGAGCATATTAAGCCTTTCAACATTGGACCTTTCAGAACCCTGTAGGACACAAGATTACAATGCTAGAGTCTGAGAGGCTGGGCATATGGATGTGATACACTTGAACTTTAAGCTCTGACTCCAATTCTGGTATACATTAGTGTTCATTTTCCAAAGAATGATCTCATAATTAGCAAATAGGAAAAGTGTCTGGATTAACCCTCACTATTTTCCCAATAGTGTGTCTTGAGCTGAAGACTGGGCACTGTCCCTTAGCCCCTCAGGTCAAGCCAAACACTCTACCACTTTAGTAGTAGCACCACATGGGGTCTTTGGGTGGTTCACTGGAGATAAGGGTCTAACACGCTTTCCTTGGCTAAGCTGTCTTTGAACTGTGGTCTTCAGCTCTCAGCCTCCTGAGAAGCTAGAGTTCCATGTGTGAGACACTGGCATCTGGTCTATTGTTTTTGACAGTCCTGGGGCTTGATCTTAGGGCCTAAGTACTGTCTCTGAGCTCCTTTATCTCAAGGCTAGCCACTTGAGCCACTCCACAGTTTCTACCTTTTTCTGAGTATGTGGCACTGAGGATTCAAACCCTGGCATTCATGCATGCTAAGCGAGCTCTTTACCACTAAGCCACATTTCTAGCTCCATCCTTTCAATTTTACCCCTCACTTGCCTGTCCTCAGGAAAAGGTTTATGACTATAAATCATCTAAAGAAATCCCAATAGGAAAAAGTGCAAAGATTGGACAAAGCTCATACTTAGAAGAAACTCTAAACATGTGAAAACTGTGACAAATGCATCCATTTTATTATGTATTATGTTTCAATACTTAATAAAATATTAATGAAAAATGAGTCAATGTCCTAAATTGTTGCATAGAATTTTATTATAGGTGTGAAAAATGTAATAAATATTATGTGTATAATATGCTAAATACAATAATCAATCAATTTATGAATCATAGAAAAATAAACTACAAAATCAATAAAATCATAATATAAAATTAACATTCGTAAGTGTATATCATATATTACACATGTATAGAAATATTTTTTCAATTGCAGGGCCTTCATTCAGGCTCTGGGAATTCTAGCCTGAATTTCTTCTCCTCAAAGACAGTGAGCTTCGCCTTCACCCATGGTGAAAGAGTTACCTGGATGGTGAGCTCAAATACTAGCAATGGCAGAAATACTGGCCCCAGTTTTGATAGTGACTTACTTTTTTTAATGGAAGCAATCATGTTTACTCAGTTCCATACTGAACATTAAAAAAAAAAGCAGTGTAGAATTTTGTACAGCTATTCAGACATACTTTCCTTACCTCTAAAGTGCTTCTCTGAGAACTATATTGTTTCTCTTTTTTTGTACTTTCTTATTGCAAAAATGTTTTACAGAGGGGTTACAATTATAGGAGCAAGGTAATGAGTACGTTTCCAATTGAGCATTGTTGACTCCTCCTTTGTTTTCCCCCTACCATCCCTTGCCTCCCATCTCCACAACTACTTCACCCTGCCGAGGTCAGTGACTTAGTTTTTAATTTTTGTGTGGTTTTGAACTCAAGCAGTGGCAACTCTTCCCTCACATTGCTACAAGTTTACCAAGACCCTGATTTCAAATCCCAGGCTAGGAAAGAAAATTGGCAGAAATTCCAAACCAGGGAGCTTTATTTTTTAATTTACTTAAATAATGTTATTTATTTATTTATTTATTTTTTAAAACCCTAGGGCTTGAACTCAGTTCGTTTCAACTCTGCCTCAGCTTGGATCTCCCATAGCCAACCCTGAGATCCTAGGGTCAGAGTTCTTGCAGGTAGAAAAAAAAACCTGGAAAGCACAAAAAGTGGCAAGTTGTAGAGGGCTGGGGTTTTATGATTTTTTCTTTGGACGGTAACCATCCTGGGTCTGAATGACATGGCTGCAAGGTAGACCTGCCCTGCCCTTGCTGATGACTGGTGGGTTATCAGTGAAGCCATAGGCCAACCTGTCAACATATGCCCTGGGTTCAAATCCCAGTACTGATACCAATGGCAGGAGATCACAAGAGATTCAGTCCTATGCATAGGAATAGTGATTAAAAGAGTAGTTCATACATCGGTCTTGTCTAAATTTGGATTCAATAATCCTAGAATGCTGATTGGTCTTAATGTTTTTAAGCATGAAAAGGATAATATTCCTTCAATGGTGGGATAATAAATACCTAAGAATTGGTAGGAACGTAGTAGTTGTCATTCTATCATAGATGGATGGCTCTGGGACTCTTTACCAATACATATTTATTTGTATAACACCGTCTGCCTATCCATGTATTGCTGTTTTGGCCAAACCTGGGGGTTGATCTCAGTGCTGGGGAAACACCTGACAGCTTCATTGTCTAGAGGCTGCCATGCTGAAACTCACCCAATCATGAATTGGGTCTGCTAGACACCGAGCTCAGATCCTCACACTGCCAGACATGATGGAGAACATATCTAAAATCTAGATTTTCTGTGATAGAATGTAAGCAATGTAATAAATGGTATAGGTGTCATCAGAGTCAATAAAATAAATGGTAAATAAATGAATAAAACAAGAAATAAAATGAATAACCACACCAAACACAATATGGACTGAACATCTGCAGGAAGTATAAATCCCATCGTTAAAATGTATATAAGGAGTATCTTTTCCAGGCATGAGGCTTGAATTCAGCCCTCCTATGAAGAGGGAATGGCGGGAGAACCTGAGATACTGCTTTCTGGACCTAGGCAAAGTCATGGAATGCAATCAATCTCATCGTTTAATGAGTAATTCGTGCATGATGCAAGTAGGAAATGATAGGCAAAACTCATGGGGTATAAATTATTTGTAAAGGAGAGTTGATGAAGCGTGACAATAATAATCACAGTCATGAAATGGAGGCATCAGGAAAGATCCAAGAATCAGTAGTCACACAGATTGGATTCCATCACAGGTCACCATCAATCCTACTCTATACAAATATATACTTATTTACATACTACCTTCAGCTTATGGATGGGTGACTATTGTGCTCACCACACTCCCCCGCACTGGGGCTCAAACTCAGGTACTGGGAAGGCCTAGCTCTTTCGTTGCTCACAGGCTGGTCTGCTCATGTGGTACCATTCACCAATGGTGCCTGCTAAGCCTGAGTTCAGATCCCAGCCCTGCCAAAAAATTCATCTTGATGCCAGAAGCCAATCATTGAATCTGTTTAATTTCCTGTGCAAGTACTAGGTCACAGCTAGGATGGCGAATGCATGGGTCACCCTGTGGTCATGGGAATAAGTTGTTATACATGTTAGCCCAGTTATACCTGTCATCATATACTCAAGAAAATACACAATACCTTCATAATAGCATACAAAATAAAGACAATAAGTACACTAAATGAATGATACAGTCCACACACGGATGTAAATACACATCCCATGTTTCAATGATGCATTGAGGACTATTTTGGCCTCACTAGAGCTCGATCTCAGTTCCTGGGAACCACCCAGCTCCTTACTGGCTCACAGTCTGGTGTGATCACGTGGACCCACTGTGCAGTTGGGCCTCTTAAGCCCCGAGTTCGTGTCACAACACTGCCAAAAATTCACCCTGATGTGAGAAGAGAGTTGGTGCACCTGTTTTCCTGTGCTGCACAAATTCTGGGTCTCTGCTAGATGGAGAAAGTATAGGCAACTCTATACTCATGGGACTAGCTTGTCATCCAGTTCACAACAGTTATATCTGTCAACCTATACTTAAGAACATACACAATACATCAATGAACAAGACACAAAATAAAGAGAATGACTACACCAAATGCAAGATGCCACCCACCCATGTTTGGAAATATAGATCCTCTGATTAATTATCAATTTATGACTATTTTGGCCCCCACCAGGGATCAATCTCAGGTCCCGGGAATGGTCAAGCTCCTTAGAGGCTCACAGGCTGGTGTGCTTACCAATAAACATTCACCAATTGTGCTTGCTAGGCCTTGAGTTCAAATTCCAGCACTGCCAAAAGATTCATTCTGATGTGAAAAGCCTAGGGTTGCACATGTTTCTATGTTCTCTGCATGTCCTGGATGTCATTCAGGATGGAGAATGCTATATAGGCAACTCTATAGCCATGGGAAGAGGTTGTCATCTATGTCAGCACAGTTATATCTGTCACCATACCCAATAAAATGCACAATTCATCAATGAATAAGACACAATATAAAAAGAATAACTACACTGAATGCAAGATGCATACCACATCTGTAGGTAAAGAGAGGTCCTACGTTTAAAAAAGGTGGGCTTGTTATTTTTCCAGTGCTGGGCTTCAAATCAGGCCCTGGACCAGGTCTGACATTCTAGTCTTCAAGGATGGTGAGCTTCCCCTTCCCCCACAGTGCAACAGAGCTACCCACACCTGAGTTCAAATCCTAGCACTGACAAAAGATTCATCCTGATGTCAGAAGCCAGTTGTTGCACATGTTTTCTTCTCCTGTGAAAGTCCTGAGTATCAACTAAGAAGTGGAATTCATAGACAACCCTATAACCATGGGAACCTTTTGTCATTCATGTCAGCACAGTTATACCTGTCACCATACTTAGTAAAATACACAATACCTCCATGATGTAGCTACAAAATAAGGAGAAGTTCACTGAACACAAGATGCTGTTGACAGATGTATGTCAATATAGATTGTATGTTTAAATTATGAATTTATGACTATAGTCTACCACCTTGGGGATCAATGTCAGATCCTGGGACTGGCTTAGCTCCTAAGTTGCTCACAGGTTGGTGTGGTAACCTTGACTTATTGGCCAATTGGTCCTACTAGGCCCTGAGTTCAGATCCCAGCATTACCAACAAGTGGATCGTGGAGTATGAAGCCAAGTGTGAAACTTGTTTTCCTTCTTTCTGAATATCTTGTGTGATCCTGAGAATCCTGGTATGGTGGAGAACATTTCTACAAATCTAGATGCTCTGTGATAGGATGTCATCAATGAAATAAACAGAATGGGGTTTCATCACAGTACAATCAATGGTAAATTAATGAATAAAACAAAAAATACAAGGAACAAACATCTTTGGACTGAACATCTACAGGTAAGTATAAATCCTATCTTACAATGTATATAATTAGTATGTTTTCCAGAGCTTGGGCTTGAATTCAGGACTAGTGAACAGGCCTGACTTTCTCATCTTCAAGTACGGTGATCTTCTCCTTCATTCACATTGCTGCAGATTTACCCACATCCTGAGTTCAAATACAAAGCCTAGAAGAATAAATGGCATGAATTGCAAGCCAAGCAGCTTTTTTTAAAAAAAAAAATTACTTTTCTCAATATGGGGCTTGAACTCAGGTTGTAGCAACTCTGCTCAGCTTCGATCACCCTAGGCTGGGGTGCAGCCACTAGACCTATAGCTGCTCCTCGGATCCTAGACCCCCAGGCCTTGCAGGGAAAGCAATGCACAGAAAAAATGTGGGTCTGAATGACACTGTTGCAAAGGGTACTTCATCTTGCATTGCTGAAGGCTGCCAGTCTATTGGGGAGGCCATAGGCCCATGTGGCAACATAGTCCCTGATTTTGAGTACCCGTCCTGACTCCAACCAATGGCAGGAGATACTAAGAAAATGGTCCCCCATCCATAGGAATAACAATAGAATGTTTTCAATGTCATGGTTGAATGAGTTGATCGTGAATGATGCTCCTATAAAATTAGACAGCATCATTTCAGGAGGCTGATAGACTTTATTTAATATTTATGAAGCACTAAAGCATATTATTACTTACAGGACCACAATAATTTCAGGACACTCATTTCATTAAGGATGAAAACAATAATATTAATGACATGGCTGCATAATTAAAACCCAGGAATAGGTAGGAATGTAATCTATATTATTGAATAATATATAGATATCTCTTACACTCGATAAGATATATATTTATTAATGTACTGCCATCTTCATATCAATGTTATTATTTTGTTAACCCCTGGGGCTTGATACCAGGTCCTGGGAACAGCCTGTCAGCTCAACTTGCCCCAGGATGGAGTGCTGACACTCACCCATTCATGAATTGGGCCTTGTAGGCTTGTAGGCCATGAGTTCAGATGCCAGCACTGCCAAAAAATGAATTGTGGAGTAAGAAGCTGATGGTGACACATGTTTTCCCTTTCTGTGAAAGTCCTGGGTGTCAGGTATGAAGTGGAATACATATGCAGACATATATCCTATGTAATTAATGTAATAAATGCTTTTTGTGGGGGGAATCTGGTCGTGGGGCCTGAATTCTGGGCCTGGGCGCTGTCCTTCAGCTCTTCAGCTCAAGGCTAGCACTCTACCACTTGAGCCAGAGCGCCACTTCTGCCTTTTTTCTTTTTGCTTATGAGGAATCGAACCCAGGGCCTCATGCATTCAAGGCAAAAGTTATACCACTGAGCTACCTTCCCAGGCCCATGTAATCAATGTTTTATGTGACATAATAGTCAATAAAATAAATGTTCAATGCAATGCATGAATAAAACAAAAAATTAAATAACTGCACTGAATGAAATATAGTCAACACATGTTTATAAATATAAATCATATATGTAAATTGTACATGAATAGGATGTTTTCTAGTGGTGGGGATCTATTTCAGGCCTCAGGAACAGATTTGAATTTCTTGACTTCAAGGAAACCAGCTTTCCCTTCCCACATAGTGCATCAGAGTTACCAAGACCATGAGTTCCAAAACCAGTCCTGGCAGAAAAATGACACCTTTATAGTATGTGAGACTCAATTCTTAGTAATTTCATTATGCCTCCATTTTATTAATGAGATTGTTTTAATGCTCAATAAAATATTAACTAACATAGATCAGTGTCCTATAATATAATTGTGTATAATTTTATATTGGAATCACTTAAGAACTGCTCATTCAATGATGACACACATCACATTCTGTTGTTAATCATATAGATAGGAGTAAGTTTTTTGGATCTCCTGCCATTTGGAGGTGGCAGGACCAGGATTCGAACTGTGGGCTACAGCTCCCAACACTTAAAACCAAGGATAGGGAACTAACCTGTTTGTCCGAGAACATCAGCAAGACCAGTGATTAAGCAGGCACCAGTGGCTCTCAGCAGTCCTCCTTGATACTTACAAGGCTGTGATTGGAGGATCATGGTTGAAGTCATCCTAGGCAGGTAAGTCCTTGAGACCCCTTTCTAACTTCAGTGACAACAAAGCCAGAAGTGCTGTGGCTCTAGTTTGGAGGGCCAGACTTGAGCAAAAGTAGCTCACAGACTGTGCCCAGATCCTGAGTTCAAGGTCCAGGACTGGCAACAAACAGACATACACAATAATCTGTGCAGGCATCTGGGTAAAGCTGGTCACCCTCTTGTCTCCAACTGAATTGACATTGTTCCCTTTGAAAAGGGCTGGGGAAATGCTAACTTCTTGACACTGCCCATGCTGCTTGCATCACAGGATTCCGTCAACACCCCCATTCTTTCATGGTTCTTTCTGACCAATGGGATACAAAAATGGTGGCCACGCCCACATTCCATGTTGCCTAGTAGCACCAGGATTCCCACTGTTAGTTTAAACCACTACCAGCAGTTGATGAAGGTGAGGTGTTTGAGTGGTGAGGAAGAGACTCAAGACGACTTCAGAGTATAGTAGGAAATTGCGAAGTCTGCCTTCGCCCCAGCAGCTTTCCCCCTTTCCTAATTTTCGAGATTTCAAATATCAGGCAATGTCGTGCTGCCAGCCCGATTAAAGCCCCAACCTGATCCCTGGACCTGGTTCTCTACTTTGGGCCCATTTGCCCACAATACCACTGCCATCACTGCTCGCCCCACCTGGAGCAGCCTCTAGCAGCTTCTCCCAGCAGCACAGGTGAGTGGTCGCCACCAAATCATCCCTACCGAGGTCAGACCCCCCTGGAGGGCACCATGACCCCTGCTTGTTTCCTCTCCCTGGCTCTGAAGAGCCAACTTTCTGTCTTGGGCATTTCTGAAACAGAGACTCAATATATGCTCTGGCTGGGCTGGATCGAGGTCCTCCTATATGTGACAGGTATGCTCCTCCAGGCCTGGTCCTCTGTAGTTGGGATGGTAGACATGTAGCAACATGCGCAGTCATCAATTTAGATGTCTTTTTCCCAACTTTTAGTCCATAACAGCCGATTCTTGACCATAGGTGAAGCTCTGGATAGGGCTGCACCCATCAGACCTCATTTTCCTCACAGTACAGTTGTTAGGAAGCAAGGGATTTATGTAGAGGGATCTCTGAAACATGGCTAGGCACAGAGGGAGCAGCCTTCAGATAAGGTTCTCTGAAGTTCTATGAGCAAATGACAAGAAGATACCCGGAAAGGGCTCAGATGGGGCCTTCTATTAATTGTGCAACAGATGTGGGATTATGAAACAAAACATGGCTCTCTTACATCATTACCCTATCCCATATGGAAGGGGATCCTTCATTCTGTGGAGTTTTGCAGCTAGGGAAACCAAAGCACAGAGAAGCCAGGTGACCTACTTATGACTTCAACTTCACAGGAAGCTCAGCCTGACTTCACTACCATGCTCCCTAAGACAATGGTTGTTATACAGTAGACTTCTGGTGGTAGGAAGTCCACTTCTTGTCAGTCGTGGGGCTTGAACTCTGGGTCTGGGCACTGTTCCCGAGCTCCTCAGCAAAAGGCTAGCACTCTACCATTTGATCCCACAGCACCATTTCCGGTTTTCTGGTGGTTCTTTGGATATAAGAGTCTCACAGACGTTCCTGCAGTGGCTGGCTATGAACCATGATCCTTGTATCTCAGCCTCCTGTGTAGTTAGGATTAGAGTTCTAAGCCACCAGCAACCTTCTTAATTGTAATTGCGACTTTTTTCTCTCCCTCTTTCACAAGAACTGGTTGAATGGGTGCTGGAGGAGGGGGTTCGGCATCCCCATGTGGCTAGAACCCAAGGTGGCCCTCTCATTCTGGAGGTGGGCTGTGGGTCAGGTGCTGTCTTGCTCAGCCTCTTGAAATAGCTCCATGGGATAAGCCCCTCTGTGACCTTGCTAGACCATGACAGTTCTTCATTGTCCATCCAGCCTTACTGGACTTATTGTATGGTATTGCTTTTGACATCATTTCTAGCACCTGGCCATAATTATGACAAATAGTTACTGAATAAAAATGTAATGCCATCTTAAGAAAGTCATTTAGGGCTGCTGGAATGTGGCTTCATGGTACAGTGATTGCCTATCATGCATGAAACTCTGGGTTCAATTCCTCAGTAACATATAAAAAGAAAAATTCTGGAAGTGGTGCTGTGCCTCAAGTAGTAGAGTACTAGCTTTTAGCAAAAAAAAAAAAAAAAAAAAAAAAAAAAAGATAAAAGAAAAAAAAAACCTCAGGAATAATTCCCCACCCCTGAGTTTAAGCCCCTGGACTGGCAAAACAAAACAAAACAAAAGCTTTTAGTTAATAAATGAAAAATAAAGAACCCATACTTGTATTATATAATTGCTCCTTCCATACTGACACTTGACAACAGTCCCTAATTAATGTACTTATATTAGGATACTGTGTTGAAAAAAGTTTTGTTCATTAAGTCACAGCTATTAATGCCAGGAATGTGCTTAGATGTCAGGTGAAGATTAATTCTGGAAATTCAATGATTCCAGGATTTTGTGTCTTCACTGCTAATCACAAAGAGAAGGGTAGTCTAAGTGTGATTTTGAAACATTTTGGTCAGTTATGGCACCAAAAACCCAGAGGTTAATTAAGTGTTGTGACAGAAGATAAAGAATAACTGCAGAAGTACGGAATAAATCATAGTAACTAAGGTATACCAGAAACTGTTCCAGAGAACTATTTTTGGCTATTGAAGAACATGTTGTGAACTAGGCTTTTCCTCATTGTCTTTAGCATTCTAAATCTCTTAGGCTAGTTTTTAATCTCTGTGATAAATGTATCTCCATCTATGCTGTTCTTTCATAGGTGATCTTCTTTGCTTTCTAAAAATCACAGCCTTTCTATATTTCTCTATGAACATTTCCTGATACTAAATTCACCTATACAGATGTCAGAGGATGCTAATGTAAGGGTCCCATAGCTCATGAGTCATTAATGTAACAAAATGGAAATGGAGGACATATTTATTGCTATCTCAATTTTTCTGAAAAGCTGCAATGTCATCATTTGGTTAAAATTTCCATTCTTTGTAAACAGTGTCATTCAGTATACATAAATGCAAATATCAGACAGGTGCTGGTTATTTACACCTGTAATCCTAGCCACTCAGGAGTTTGAGACCAGAGGATTGTGGTTCAAAGTCAGCCTGCTCTGGAAAGTCCATGAGACCCTAATCTTCAGTTTACCACCAGAAACCCAGAAGTGGTGCTATAACTAAAGTGTTAGTGCACTCAAGTTGAACTGAAGAGCTGAGGGACAGTGCCCAGGATCAGAATTCAAGCCCCACAACCAATAAAAAAGGTGAAATATGACTTTAAGTTTCAAAGGAAGGAAAAGATCAATAATCTTCCCAAGCAATACAAATAATTCCAAAATGATTCCGTGCACCTAATTTTGCTGAGTAATGTGATGGATTTTTTGCTGGTCATATATTCTAAAAATAAATTATTTAACTATGGATACAGGTAGACCCATTGCAACAATGATATGTACAAGTTGTAACGTCGAAAAAAGAACTTTACAAATTTGGTGGGGGGGGAGGACTGGGAGGGGGTAGGGGGGTAGTATGGGAAGGGATGGGATGGGGTAACAAAGAGGAGGAAACAGTGCTTGATTAGAAATGTACTTGTTAGCTTGCCAATGTAATTGTAACTCCTCTGAACGGTATTCTCACAATAAAAAATGGAAAAAATTGTCAAATATTAGCTTTAAAATAAACTTCATCTAATATTTCATGTTTGAAAAGAGAAGTCTATACAGTTTATGTCACTTGGCTTTCTTATTATCTTATTTCAAAGCCAACCCTGGCAGGAGAGTCTGTCAAACTCTTATCTGTAATTACACAACAAAAAAGCCAGAAGTGGGTTTTGGTTCAAGCAGTAGAATACTAGATTTGGGGGCTGGTGGGCAGGAAAGGAAACTGTTCAGGGACAGGGTCCAGCCTCTGCGTTCAAGCCCCAGAACCAACACAAACTTAACAAACAAGCAAATAAAAAAAAAACCCAGATATTTCATTGGAACCCTCCTTAAAGGAGTACTGGTCTGAGAAGAGGCTCCTTTTCCTGATCATACTCACTGGATGCGTCTTTGGAATCCTCCTTGCTCTGGAGAACTCAGGTCTAAATTAAAGGAATTGATAACTGACACCTGCATGTCTTTGTTTCTATGCAGTAGAACTTTTTTTTGGGGGGGGGGAGTTCAGTCATGGGCCTGAACTCTGGGCCTGGGCGCTGTCCCTCAGCTCTTCAGCTCAAGGCTAGTCCTCTAACAATTGAGCCATAGCACCACTTCTGGCTTATTTTTGCTTATGTGGTGCTGAGGAATCGAACCCGGGCCTCATACATGCAAGGCAAGCGCTCAACCACTGAGCCACCTTCCCAGTCCCTTGAGTAGAACATGTTTAAAACAATGTTATTTCCTTTTGTTCTATGCTCCCCTTCAAATGGCACATTATTTCTTTTTTTTAATTTATTTTTTATTGGGAAAATAATGTACAGAGGGGTTAAAATTACATGGGCAAGATAATGAATACATTTCTTATCAAGCATTGAAGCCGCCTCCTTTGTTTTGTTTCCACTTCCATCACTTCCCAGCCTCCTCCCCCACTCCCACCTAATCCTCACACCCCAACCAAAGTTGTAAAGTTCGTTTTCAACATGACAACTTGTACATCTCATTGTTACAAGGGGTCCAGCTGTATCTTTATTTAAACGACTATTTTTTCCCTTTCCTCTCCACAATTTATACCGACATAAAATACAGTGAAAACAGGATTTATAATGTGGGGGAGGGACATAAAAATCAACAAAGACATAATCTTATAAAGGCGTTAGAAACAAATGCATGAAAGAAAAAAAAAACATTGAAATACCTATCTTAGGGTTCATTTTCCTAACATCACCTTATCTGGCCTTTTCTGCTTGACTCATACATATACTAGATATTGCAAATAAGGGAAACCATGGGACCTATGTTTCTTGGGCTTGTCTTTCTTCACTTAATATATTTGTTTCCAAGTCTTTCCATTTCCTAACAAATGGGGCAATGTCATTCTTTCTGATGGAGGCATAGAACTCCATTGTGTATATATTCAACATGTTCTTGATCCATTCATCCACTCAGGGGCATCTGGGTTGGTTCCATATCTTAGCTATAGTAAATAATGCTGCAATAAACATAGTTGTGCTGGTAGCTTTAGTGTGGTCTTGTTTGTAAATATTTGGGTAAGTGCCCAAAACTGGGATTGCTAGGTCATAGGGGAGCTTTATGTGGAGACTTTGGAGGAACCTCCATACTGCTTTCCAAAGTGGTTGAACAAGTTTTACACTCCCACCAACAATGAAGTAAGGTTAACTTCTGTCCACATCCCCTCCAGCATCTGTTGTTATTAGAATTCTTGATTATAGCCATTATAACTGGGGTGAGGTGGTATCTCAATGTTGTTTTGATTTGCATTTCTTTTATGGCTAGGGATGTTGAGCATTTCTTCATGTGTCTATTGGCCATCCTTCTTTCTTCTTCAGAGAAGTTTCTCTTTAAGTCGTTAGCCCACTTATTTATAGGACAGTTGTTTCTTTGAGGATTTGTTGTTGGCAGATTTCATTTTTTGAGTTCCAAGTATATTTTAGATATGAGACTCTTGTCCATTGTATGGCTAGTGAAGATCTTCTCCCAATCCGTGGGCTTTATATTGAACTTGCTAGCTATGTCCTTTGCCATGCAGAATCTCTGCAAATTCATGCAATCCTATTTGTCCACCCTCTCTTTTATTTGTTGTGTTTCTGTGACTCTATTAAAAAAATTTGGGCCTGGGCCAAGGAGACCTAAGTTTTCTCCTATTCCATCCTGTAATGTTTTCAGAGTGTCTGCTTTGACTTCGAGGTCTTTGATCCATTTGGAGTTGATTCTGGTGCAGTGTGATATATAAGGATCTAGCTTTAGATTTCTACAATTAGTTAACCAATTTTGCCAGCACCATTTACTGAAGAGGCTGTTTTTCTTCCATCGTATTTTTTTACATCCCTTATCAAAGATTAGATGGCTATAGATCTGTATGTTCATTTCTCGGTTTTCAATTCTATTCCATTGGTCCTGAGGTCTGTTCTTGTGCCAGTACCAAGCTGTTTTGATTACTATGGCTTTATAGTAGAGTCTCAAATTTGGTATTGATATTCCTCCAGCAGCATTCTTTCTGTTGATGAGCGTTTTTGCTATTCGTGGTCTTTTATTGTTCCATATGAATTTTTGGATTACCTCTTCTATTTCCTTGAAGAATGATGTTAGAATTTTTATAGGTATCTCATTGAATTTGTAGATAGCCTTGGGAAGTATTGCCATTTTCACGATGTTAATCTTTCCAATACAGGAGCAGGGGAGGTTTTGCCATTTTCTAGGTTCAGTTTTTATTTCCTTTTTCAAGTTTTTAAAGTTTTCATCATAGAGTTCCTTCACTTCTTTGGTTAAGTTAATTCCTAGGTATTTTATTTTTTGTGGGGCTATTACAAATGGAGTTGCTTTCCAAATTTCAGCCACACTTTTCTCATTGTTGGCATACAGAAAAGCAATTGATTTTGGGGGGTTAATTTTATACCCTGCTACTTTGCCAAAGTTTTGAATCAGCTTGAATAATTTGGGAGTAGTTTATGGGATTCTTTAAATACAAGATTATGTCATCTGCAAAGAGGGAGAGTTTTATTTTTTCTTTCCCCATTTGGATCCCCTTTAGGTTTGCATCTTGTCGTATTGCTGTAGCTATGCATTCTCATACTAGATTGAAGAGAAGTGTAAAGAATGGACATCCTTTTCTTGTTCCTGAGTTAACAGGAAATGGCTTCAGTTTTTCATCATTAAATATAATGTTGGCTGTAGGTTTGTCATATACAGCCTGTATTGAGGAATGTTCCATTGATTCCTAATTTTTCCAAAACCTTTGTCATAAAGGGGCTTTGGATCTTGTCGAATGCTTTTTCTGCATCTATTGAGATAACCATGTGGTTCTTATCCTTGCTCCTGTTCATGTGATGAATAATATTAATTGATTTGCATATATTGAACCAGCTTTTCATCCCTGAAATGAATCCTGTTTGATCGTTGTGTTGATTGGCCAAAATTTTGTTGAGAAGTTTTGCATCAATGTTCATCAAAGAAGTGGGTTCATAGTTTTCTTTCTTTGATGAGTCCCTGCCTGGTTTTGGGATGAGGATTATGATGGCATCATAAAATGTGTTTGGTTGTGAACTTTCTCTTTCAATTTCATTGAAGAGTTGGACGAATATTGCTGTGAGCTGTGCTATGAATGAGTAAAAAAAATTTTTTTATAAAAGGTGCACAAGAATTGAATAAAACTTTTTTTTGATTTTTTTGGGAGGGGTGGGAAAAATCCTGTTACTCCCTCGTGTCCGTAACCAGCCTCTTGTTGGATTCTCTGGTCTGCTTGTGCTGTTTGAATTTCCTGTGGCTTGGTTGGTTTCTTAAGTCAGTATTTTTGCACAGGCAGATAAATGCTCTGCTTAACCATGGATTTTGTGATCCTCTTCCCAGCCTAGTTCAATGAGAGGGAGATCTGCATTGAGTGTCACAAAAGAGGGAGATGGCTTTTCCTGAAGTTTGGAGATGCTGTGATGAGGCTAGGTTCTGGGTGGAGTTGAGGCCCTTCAGCAAACAGTAGTTTTTCCCAGGGGTTAGTTTGTGAGAAACTTACAGAGCCCAGCCAGGAGCCACTCTCTGGGTTTATGTTTACTAAATTTCAATAGATTGTCAAGGCTGCTAAAGGGAGCGGCACCCTCTGTCTCTGATTACTCAGTGAAGAAAGCCATTCCTGGGGCTGGTAACTGAGCTGAGTGACTTTTCCCTGGGTGTAGCTGAGTCTGGCATGTCACTTTAAGGTTCTTGTGACCTGCTAAATGACTCTAGTTTTCTTCCAATGCCTGAGTTGGAGCTAGCAGCTCCACTGAGCTTTGTCAGTATCCAAGATGGAGATCTCCGGTACTGGGGGTGGGGGAGATGGCCTTCCCTCCTCTGCTCCCTGAGAGGGAGTGAGGACGTTAGGCCTCTACTCAAGCCGCGTCTTGGTTCCTGGGTCATCTCTGGTCTGCAAACTACAGGATGAAGATGTCTGCTCCTTGTCAGTTCTTGCTGGCTCCTTCTCGCGGACTCTCTGTTCCATGTATGGTTGGTATGGCCACCCCTGACACAGCTGTCGCAGCAGTGGCAACTCCTGGCAAGTGCTCCGATCTGTCTCCTTGCCTGGATTTTACCTCTCTGGCATAACTCTTTGCCCTGTGATGGCACACTTGGTGTGATTCTCTGGTTTAGGACTGTTCACTGGAACTTTAAATCTGCTTTCTATGTGAGAGCTTGTTTAGCCTCCAGCTTCTCCTCCGCCATCTTACTGGAACTTCCCGGCAAATTATTTCTTGCTGTAATACTCTCAACTAGAATTTTACAGAAAAGTTATGTATGAGTAAAAACACACTCAAAAAAGTCAGGGACAGAATTTCCTTCAAGCCTTCGGATTCTTTTCTTTTTTTAATTTTTTATTGTAAAGATACAATACAGAGGGTTACAGTTACATGAGCAAGGTAATGAGTACACTTCCTATTGAGTTTTGTTACCCCCTCCATTGTTTTCCCCCTACCATCCCTTCACTCCCTAACTTCCCTGAGGTTCTTTTTTTAATGGTGGTTAAGTGATTACATAATGACAATTGTTCCCTTCTGCTCCCTAAAAATAAGGGATTCAATTATCTCTATGTATTCAAACAATACCTCAGTTAATAGTTGTAACCACAAGCTAGATTGATGCCTTAGTTTGTGGACCTACCTGTAGCCACTCACTCCCCCTCCCCTGTAGTAGAATGAATATAAAGCATGTTAAGTGGGATTTGGGGTTCTGGAACCGGGCTATGAGGCTTTGGGTCCTCTGGTGTCTTCTTTCCTATCACTTCCTGTGATTTCTCAGTTCTTTGTCCAGGTATCCCGTCATCTTTGCTGTTCCATGGTTGTGGTTAGTGACAGTACTGATATTTTGAACACCTCAAAACAAACTATGGAAAAACACTTCCCCCCCAAAATTCACAAATGTATAGGAGCACCTGAAAAGATACCAAATATCAGCAGTCACCCTGTGATCCTCTAGCAAGAAAGTATAATTCAGGAGTATGTTATCTTCTGATAATATAAGCGATGGACAATAGTCCCTTTTGTACATTTGGTATTTGGTATTGCATAAATTTTCAGAAACGCATATACATTGTGAAATAATGTTATGTATTTCATAGGTCACAAACCTCATCACTGGAGTGATGATCCTAATGTCTTATCCCAGTTGACTGATTCAGACTTAGGTGAGTGTGAATTGCATAATTATGAACATTTCTCCATGAAACTTCACAACACAGAATGAAGTGTGAGGGTCAGGGCACTCCATACCTATAGAAATTTTACATATATTACAGTAATACACACCTAAGCTGCTCAGCAATCACAGCACATTGGTTTGCTATAATTGTCTTCAGATCAGAAATACTCTAGAGTTTAAAGTAGAATGATGGGCTATACATTTTCAACGCAAAAGTGATGATCACCCCCTGCAATTATTCTCAGTGGAAAATCCTTCCTATACATTTTACTGGCCTAGCTTCTACTCTGTGCTTTACCATTATCAGGCAGGGTCACACTGTATTGAGCTACAATACAGCAGCAACCTTAGCTGCCTTTGAAATTTACCTCCAATCTTGATACCAAGGTCAACTCCGCATCTCTAATAACATAGTTTGTGGACACCTGAACTTTCCAAGCTTGGTTAAAAATTCAGCTATCATTGCTCATTGCGAGTGTAAAGATCTCACTCCATTAGATTTATTGTGTATAATCTTGTATTTCCACCATTGCCTTAGATGTTGGTTTTTGATATAGAGCTTTTAGTTTGCACTTGATTTATAGATGTGTTAGAGATGCCAGTTGAACTGCATATATTATAATGTAAGTAATTTGATGTTTTGACATAAGAATTTAATTTTGGCAATTGAGGAAGTCAATACACACCACTCACAAAAGTTTCTTTATATGTACTGGTATTGCTTTATTGTGAACTTCCTAAAAGCCAGTCATAGGAGTACATGTCCTAATCCAATCACTTCTGTCAGTGAGACGAGTTTGAAAGGTCCCGACCACTTGGCACTTCATAGTGAGAATGTTTCTACAATGAAGGGTGAGAGAATAGCAAAAAGAGCAAATGAATATTCCAACTGTTTTGTTACATGTTCTTGACACTTAGCCATTAAGACACCATAATAATGTTTTTATGATTTCTTACCTACTCTTTTCCTGTTCTGAGATGTTTTATTTATGGATCTCTAAGAAATCATATAAGAATCATATAATAAATCATATAAGAAACATAAAAATAATTTGTTTGGGATATATGACCTAAAAGGAATAATTTCAGGAAAGTATTAAGCACATAAATGTAATGCACACTTAAAATTGTCTCTTTATTTAAAACTTCAGCAGTTGTAGTTTATTTATTCTGTTAACAAAGATTATAAACTAAGTTACAATACTATTCCAAATGGAACACAGAACTAGAAACATGAAGGGTAGCACTAAAGAATGCTACTGCTACCACTAATAGAGTAAGAATAAAATTTAGGCAGAACTCATTCAGAGTAAAAGCCACAGGACTGCCCAACATTACATTAATTGTTTCATATGAAGAAAAGACCTTTTTTTTGTAAAGACAAATTTTCACCCATATTAACATCAGTTGGGTATATATTTCTTAAGGCTTTCAAGTAGGATGCTGTGCCTATATTGATGGAAGCTGACTTCTTTGGGACCTACTACACAATGTGCAGATCCCATTCCAAGCACTGCACTTGCATTAGGGTAATTTTAGTGCTCATGATAGTTCTTCCAGTTAGGAAATGAATTAAGTGTTTTATTAAAAACAGAAGTAGGCAACAAGGCCGAACACATTTCCCAAGTACCTAATACTGATCAACTATAGACCCATAATACAAATCCAGGTTTCCACCAGGCATATCTGAGGATATTCTGTAAGTTTCACATTCATTACCTTTCAAGATGTATGGAGCAGATGAACGCACATTATCTTCCTAATTATGGTTATAATGGCAATAACATTGCTACAGAATATACATATTTTTTAAATGAAAAAGGTGTGGGTAATCACATTGTAGGTGATCTTTATACTAAATAAAGCCTGCGCAAAAAAGTAAAGTAAGGAGCTGGGAAGGTGGCTCAGTGGTAGAGCGATTGCCTTGAATGCATGAAGTCCTGGGTTCAATTCCTCAGCACCACATAAGCAAAAAGAAAAAAAGTTGGAAGTGACGCTGTGGTTCAAGTGATAGAGTACTAGTCTTGTGCTGAAGAGCTGAAGAACAGCACCCATGCCCAGAGTTCAGGCTCCACGACCGGACCCCCCCCCATAAAAAGAAAAACAAAAGAACCTAGTTCCCAAATTTAAGTCATAGTACTAGCACTCATATACCATATATACGGTTCCTAAAATATACAGTGAGTTAATTTGTTGAAACCTGGTCATAGATGAAATATGAGGTGTCAAAAAGTATGTAAGTCTGAAATGACTCCAAGTTATTTTGACAAGAGAGCTGGAAGAGTTATCACTTAATCAAATAGTAATGAGGGGTTGGTTTGTAGACAGAGATCAAAGCTCACTTTGGGATCTTTTGAGTTTACTAAAATCAGTAGCTAGGAGTTGTCAGTAGCCAGGATGCTATTAAGGACTTGAATTAAAGAAAACAGAGCTGGAGAAAAATACAGAAATAATTACTGTACTCAGTAGTAACAACCATGAGAAGGAATATTACAGATCTAAGCCCTGGGATACACAAATATGTAAAACATGACAAATGAAGAAAAACAGTAATAAGTATGTAATGCAGACTTATATGGGTAGGTATTTTTCATGTTTAAGGGCTATTAAGTGATTGTGTGATGACCTAAAATTTACGAATTTGGTAAGTTCAGCTGTCCCTTGGGCCAACCATAGCTAAAAGTTTAAGTAAAATGGGGCCACAATAGTGTTTATAGTGTGTCTTGATTTACCAAAGTGAAAATAGGCCAATATTTGGAAAGCCACTTTTTGGACATGTGGTTGGAGTGGCAATTAGTGCAGTTTGTTCAAGTGTTAGTAGAAAGCTACAGGTTTAGCACAATGATAGAAATGTTTCAGGGATCAGGTAGATTTTCCCTCTGTCTTCAATTTCCCTGTTTTTCTTAAAGCTAAAATATCATTACTGGAAGCCTGTTCAAATTGTGCCTTTGGCAAGTTAACAGATAGTCAGTCTATCACAAGCCCAAATAAAAGAGAATGGGAACAGGTCTACATTGAGCACTCACAGTAGACGGGTCTCTGGACTTTCTCAGGAAGGGCCTTCTGCCATTGTTGGATGGATAGGGTTGGATAATATGTAAAATAGACACCATATATAGAAAGTATTCTGCTAAGTTGACACTTGAGATATCGGATGTTTTATCTGCATTGTATTGATTTCTATGAATCAGTTAATCAGATTCTTCATACCATATGATGTTACTAGATTAAAAATGCATGCTTATTGCATTTCCTTTGGATAACAGATAGTATGTTTTGAAATTTGGTATAAAACATTCGTCTCTTCATTTATTTATTTTTAATATGGATTACTCAAGTTCTCAAGAGTAGAGAAATGCCCTGGAACTTTGTAATTTGATGTCATATGTAATTTTTTTATTTTTATTTATTGTCTATTGCAGCACCCGGCTTTCTAATAAATATGTAATCTATTCAATTTTGAAAAGTACTGCTATACCTCCCACTTATTTGTTTCATTTCTGAAATCCAAGTTACTCTGTGTGTCAGGGTGGATACTTTTGCCTGTAACAGTTTTGTTATTGAATAAATATCATCTGGCTACATAGGGAACAAAGGATATGAAGCTACAGTATCCCAAAAAAGAACTTCCAAGACAATTCAAGGTTAACTCATGTACTCTCTGTGTAGGTGATTAGGAGCATAGAAAAGAAATTCTTATACATGAAAGTGACTGAGATTGTGTGCACATAGGTGTTCACTTATTTATCTGTTGCTATAGTTCATGGATGTTCATGTTGATTTATATTCCTTCAATATGTATCCAATTGCTGTAAAGGTCATCAACATATCTGACTTTTTGGTATTGTGTAAACTTCCATTAAGATATTCCTATGGGTTGCACTAGTTTACAATGCCACAAAACCAAATATAGTTCCTGATTTATTTCAACCTATCCAGCAGTTTATTTATTCTGGTGTGTAAGATAGGAGCTCATTGACTTTCCTCTTTATTTTACTTCGTCTTCGCTATGTGGATATGAATTTCAAACATTTCATTTATTTATAAACATTTATGTTTGTACTTCATTCCTGATCAGTGTCTTTCTTTTTCTTTTGGTATTTCATCAATTTTTAAGATTTATAATTTTTTATTTTTTCCCATTACAAATACACATTTTAGTTAGTAAAAAGATTTTTTTTCATTACATTGTTGCACAATTAACTAAAAACAACAGATTGTATATTTATATCACTGGATGTTTTTGTTTGTATTTACAACCAGGAAAATGTTTCAATAAAGATGCTGAACTTCTTTCACTGATATACTGAAAGTATAGTATCTCATATTGGCCTAAACTAATCTCTGAATTAAAAGTCACGGCATGGACCACCACAGTCTGGGCTAAGTAAAAACACTAACACAGCAAAAACTGGATTTAAAGAGAGCAAAAGGCTTCAAAAAAGTTAGAAGAAAGGCATCACCTTCATGAAGCCAATGTGGAAGTTCACAAGAAGACCTTAGGAATCTGAATATCAAGAAGATCAAAGGATAAAAAGTATTTAGAAGGACAACTTCAGAACTCCAGGTTGGGGAGGTGGGACAAACAATAGATACCCAAACTCAATGCTGAAGAGAAGAAGTGTTTTACTCCAAACCTCATCTGTGTCTGACTCTCTCACACAACACACACACACACACACACACACACACACACACACACACACACACACACACACACACACACACACACATCTAGTGAGAGGCCTTTGTCAAAGTATAGGCATTCTGGACTTAGACTCCGAATAATCAGAAAGTATCCCTTGTGAAGACCTTTACTGAAAGTATCCATTGTAAGTAGACTTTTACTGAAAGTTAGAACTCAGATTCCTGGAAAAACTGTGAAATGTCATAATAATGCTCTGCCCATAACTCCCTAGCAATAGCCATCACTAAATGAAAGTACCTAAAGCTACAGTTTTTTTTTTAATTTTTAATTTTTTTTACTTTTTACTGTGAAAAGACTATACAGAGGGATTACAATTACATGGGCAAGATAATGAGTACATGTCTTATCAAGCATTGTAGCCTCCTCCTTTGTTTCCCTCTCCCATCCTTTCCCATCCTCCCCTCGCTCCCCCATCAAATTCTCCTCAACCCTCCCCCTACCAAAGTTGTAAAATTCGTTTTTCTCCATAAGAACTTGTACATCTCATTGTTGCAATGGGTCCACATGTATCCCTATTTAAACGATTTGATTTTTTTCCCTTCTCCTCCACAAATTATTGCTTATTGCTTAGTCTGCACCTACTAGCCAATAAGATTGTTATAAGATTACCCAGTTAACTGAAGGGTCGGGGCTCTCAACTCTGACCCACTGCAATGGTGAAAGTTTTGAGTCCAGGCTTGAGCTTGCAATAAATGACTCTAATGTTCTTGCATGAGAATTGGCTCCATGATGGTCTTTGGGGATCCTTATCTAAGCGCAAGACTAGTGTACACAGAGAACCCCAGGGGCAGCAGTATCTGGGACAATGATGCTTTTTTCCTGTTCTTTTTAGAAAATCAAACATGATGTTGCAGTTGGCTCCACAGCTGCTCCACACCTGAGCAGGAGGAAGGAAAGGATGACTTAGACTACTGGGCGGCCTTGTGTACCCCTGGCTTTCTGTGTAAGAATGCAGTTTGTGGTCCCCTAGGCAGGGGTGGCCAAGCTGAAATGGGGGTATGCTTTGCCTGGAGGATGGCACCCTGTGACCCCTGCATGCATGGTGAAGCAGCCTGGATAGCCCTGTGAGCATCTCCAGGATGGCCTCTCAGTGGCTTGGAGAAGTTGACTCCTTGTAGTTGGACATGGCAGGAGGCAGGATGAGAGCAGGAATCCAGAAGATGGGAGGAGCACAGAAGCAAATGCACCTCTCCATTGAGATTCCTTGGCCATTCTAAGGAGGTTCACAACCCACACGTGGCGGCCACTGCACAGGTCTCCAGAGGCCCTACTTGTCTGGGGAGCAGTGCCTGGTCCTGATCCAGAGCAGGTACTTCCCCAGTGGTCATGAGCATGGCTAGGCTGGAGCAGAGCCTACCAGCCATGCTTCCTCTGTCCTGCTGTGTATAGCCTTCCAGCAGCTGCCCAGGTTCCAGCACCCACAACAGACCAGCTCCTTTGGGCAGGCTGAGGCTGTGCTGACAATTCCTGGTGCCGGCGTCAAGGCAAGAGCGAGGACTATCCCACAGGAGAGTTGGCCCTCACTTCCAAGGGCATCAAGAGAGGCATGACAACCACAGGCCCAGCCTTGCTGCCCTCACTGGCCATAGAGGTTACCTAAAAGTCCCTGCCTTTGTTCTTAAAATTCTTCAGCCACTGGTTGTCTCATTTTTCATTATCTGTTTTGGTGGGACTCGAGACTTCTTCCTCTCCTCACCAAGCAAACAGGCCCTAGCAAATCCACCACAAATTGCACACCTCACAAACACTCTCCAGAACCCAGCTGCCTTTGGGGCTACTGCTGCATGAGCTGTTGGCCAACTCCATCTTCCTCCCTTCACAGCCTCCGTCAGGGCCTCCCCACCATCCTCTCCACACAGCCCCCATCCCCAACCCCAGCAGGGCCAGTGCTCTAGAGAAAATAACTGTCTGCCTGGCACAGCAGAATCAAAGGTGTCACACTGTGCAGCCTCCTGAGAATTGGAGGCATCATAGGTCTCTGATCACTGTCTTTCACTTCACTTACACATGTATTAATTGTATTAATTTGGTATTTAATATTGGATCTCATAATTTTTTGAAGCCTTTGCAGAATAGCTGGTAGAAATATAGTCCCAAATTAGTATTGTCTCTTGTTTAATTCTTTCGAGATTCAAAGATACTTTAAGTAGATATAACCATCATAAATTCTCAATTACATAACAGAGTATTATTCAGAAAACATTTGCTTATGCATCTGTCATCAATTATTTACAAAACTAGAAGTTTTAAAGTCTCAAATATTATAGGAATATCTTTGATTCATGTCGAATGGATGTGAGTAGGTTGAGCTGTTGCATACATTCATGTGTGTGTGTTTGTGTGTGTGTGTGCGTGCGCGCGCATCTGTGTGTGTGTGTGTGTGTGTGTGTGTGTGTGTGTGTGTGTGTGTGTGTGTGTGTGTGTGTGTGTGTGTGTAGGGGTTATATGTATCATTGAAATCAAGGACAGGAACTTTTTTTCCTTTTTCTTAGATATGCATTATGGTCTTTCTTTTACGGTGGTAGGCTCTGATTTCTTGCTTTTGCCTGATGTGCACATTCCAGCTCAATTTTTCAATTAAACCTTCTTATTTAATATTGAGCATATAGTGCTCTGATATTGCTTTGCCTTTAGTTTGCCATCTAGGATCTCCTTTTCCTCTTTAGCTATTAACATTCAATATAAATTTTGCCTCTTGACTGATTTTCCCCTTTAATTTGCATCTTGAAATAAGTATTATAAGACCTTTGATCTTTGTATTTATGAAGAAAAACCATTTTGAATTTTCTGTTTAATGTAATAACACCTGGACACATTTGTTAGCAACAAGATCTTAAAATTTCTTATGTAGTTTTAGTTTAAAATACCGTCATCCATGTTTTTAGTATAGGGAGACAAACACTTCCTAGTATCAATGATAACAATTTTATTCATTAAAATAGCAGATAATTCATAATTTTGCATATGTCTAGTGGAAAATGAATACATTTGCTCAATAGATTTGCTTGATAGACCTATGCACAGACATACCACTCATAGGGGCTCAGAAGGTGGATCAGTTGTAGACAGCTTACCTTGAATGCACGAGACCCTAGGTTTGATTCCTCAGTACCACCTAAGCAGAAAATGGTAGAAGTGGTACTGTGGCTCAAGTGGTAGAGCACTAGTCTGAGCTGAAGAGCTGAGGGATGGCAATCATGCCCAGAGTTCACCACCACCGACAAGTTAAATCAATAAATAAAACTCATACTCAAGTACATTAATTTCAAAGATTAATTACCATTTTAGTTAGGGGCAGGGTGCCAAGATATAGCAGAACTTTGTCACAAAGCTTTAAGAGGATTCAACATCTGACAAGTACTAAGAACATAAAGTAAAAATTTTGCTATGACAACAATATATAGAATCGCCATTCAAAGAGAAAAAGGTACCAAGAATGATATACTTTTTATAATATTTCTTAAGAGATTCTGGCTCTACATTAATTATCATATAATTTGACCTTCAAAAACTCCAGGTGGGCCTGAGTTTTGAGGGCCTCTACAAAAACTGGAGGAAAGAATCATCAACCCGGATTTTTCAAATTGTTTTTGTTAAGGTAGTGTACGTACAGATCACCATTTTATAAGACGCTAATTAATTCACTTCTTGTTTGACAATCTCATCACTTTGCTCTCTCTCTGATTTTCCCTCCTGTCCCTGTCCACAAGAGGTATAGCTCATTGTGAATATAATCTCTACAGAGTACAACTGCTGCATTTGTTTCCCTGTTCTCCTTGAATTTCTCTGGCTCCTTCAATGTCCATAAAAGGATAAACAAGAACAAAAATATCCCTAGTGTTTTGAATTCCTGGAATTCATTTCAATATAAATACCAGTAGTTTTATACGAGTGTCAGACTCTATCCACACATCCTGAACACTTACACTTCCTGCACCTAGTCTTAACTCCCACTGGATTCTAAGGTCCACAAGTAATTCTTTTCACTTTCCACACAGGAAGAACGAGTGTCAGAAAGATTAAGTAATTTACTGGAAATACTGAGCATAGTGGCTCAGATCTGAAGATCATAGTTTGAAACTAACTCATGTTGACATATCCGTTACATGTTTATCTCAAGTTTGAGGCCACCTGGATAGCAAAGTAACCCATCTTATGTACAAGAGTCTGGCTATCCAGAGCCACAGAGAGAAGTTGGAAGAGCATCAGCAAATGCTCTTGCCCAATTCTAGGGAGTGGCTTGGTGCCAAGTAAGTAAGGTATAGCTGCACCAGGGAAGGGGAGTAAAACAGGAGTGGTTATAATAAAAGCACTGGTATAAAGCCTCAAAATAAGGACCACTCTGTATGGACCAAAAAGTCTCTAGCATGAGGTTCTTTTTAAATTAACAAGCACGATTTTATATTTTTACAGAGTGGGATGGTGTATAGTTACAGGCAATATCTGCTATGTCAGGTAATCCAGTCTGCTCTTTCACATATTACGCAGTAGCCAGGTTTTAACACAAATAACTTCAATGAGATTGTTGAAATTATACTGTGACTTTTACCTCTCATGACTCAAAATTCTGTCAAATTATTTCTGACTTCCAGATGTTTACACAACATTTCTCATGAAATTTTCTACTATTTTGTCTTTATTATTGATGTTCATACTACTTTTTTGTTGTTGTCTTTTGTGTATATGCCATTTTTAGGGTGGGAACTCAATGTTTAATTGTCTCTGTTGTACTTTTTGCTCATGGCTGATAACACATTATTCCTTGAGCCACATCTCACCTTCTGCTTCCTGCTATATAATTGGAGATAAGTTTTCACATTTTTGTCTATTTGGACTGGTATTGAACTAAAATATTCAGGTCTTAGCCTCCTGAGTTTCTATGATTCTACACATGAACAGATAACACCAAACTTTCCTATACTGTTATTTTAATTATGTGTTAGAAGAAAGTGGAAGTATATTTGTGTTAAGTGTGCAATTTTCAAATACAAGTTTGAATCTACTTGATATAATGTAATTGTTATCAATTTTAAGTTAAATCAATGAATATTACACATTCCAAAGAAATATAATTGAAAAAATGCATAATTATTTTCTTTAAACCAGTAATAGAACTATGAATATCTTTTACTTTACAATTCATGTTTTATATAACTTTAATTAGCAGACTTCCATAACTAAAAGTAAATATATTAATTTTATACTAAAAGAAGCAAAGGCTCTCTACTTTGTTTTTTATCTCTTTACCTTCTAATTGGTCAGCTTTGATGGCTTCAAGTTCTTTGTTGAAGCTCTGTTTTATGTCTTGTATGAATTTCTTTACTTCCTTAATTTTTTGTTCAGTGTTTGTTCTCAAATCACTTAGTTGATTGGTTATGGTTTCTTTAGACTCCCAATTCTTCTGTTGGGTTCCATTCAGCATTCCCTTTGTGGTCTCCCTGACTTCCTTCAGCTCTTTGTTAATGGATCCCATGGATGCCTTTAGTGATCTTTGTGTATTCTCTACCTGGTCTCTCAATTCCTGTATTACTATTTGATTAGCTTCCTCCCGTTTGTGGGATTCCTGTAGTTCTCTTTCCTCCCTTTCCTGGGATTCCTGCAGTTCTCTTTGAGTGTTCTCAGCATGCTCACGCCATTCTTCCCTTTCTCTTTGAGTATTCTCAAGTTGTTCATGGAAATCCTGTATCAGTTTTTGAGTAGCTTCCTCACGCTTTATAAGATTATCTCTTTGTTGCTTTGTATGTCTCTCCCCCACAGTATAACCCCTGCTTTCACTATATTTGATGTCATTATAACTTGTGGAGGAGATGGGGAAAAAACAGTTGTTTAAGGATACAGGTGGACCTGTTGCAACAATGAGAAATACAGGTTGTTATGTCCAAACGAGCTTTGCAGTGTCGGTGCAGGGGGGCGGAGGAAGGCGGGGAAGGAGAGGGATTGGGATTGGGGGGAGGGGGGAGGCTGGGAGGGGATGTGAAGGGTAAACCAAGGGAGGAGGCTGCAATGCTTGGTAGGAAATATGCGCATAATCCTGCCCATGTAATTGTGACCCCTCTGTTCACAAATAAAATGGAATAAAATTAAAAAAAAAGACAAAAAAAGACTGTGAAACTAAAAAAAACATGAAGCAAAGTGATTATACTTAAGAATACATATTTCATCATAGCCAAAAGATAAGTTTATGAGCATTCTCACTATAAAGAAATGTTACATGCCGAAATTAACGGATATGATGTAGCTTGATCATTAAACAACATATAAATGAATGGGATTACCACTCCATACTTCATTTCAAATCCAGCCTAGGCAAGAAAGTCAGTGAGACTCTTATCTCCAATGACCGACCAGAAAATTGGCTGTGGCTCAAGTGGTAGAGCACTAGTATTGAGCTGAAGACTTGGCGGACATTGTCCAAGTCAATATTTCAAGCTTCATGATTGACAAAAACTAAAAATAAACAGTTACAAATAAACAAATATTTTGGCATAAATGTTAAAATATATGTTATAAAAATGTTTAAACCCTCACTAGATATAATAGTTTATATAAATGTAAAGAATTGTTTTCTGATATTAGTAGTCATTGAATAATTGTGTAAATCTCACATTTCTCACTCAATTCATATTTGTGTGTTTATATGCTTATATGCCATAATTATAATTAACTGATATGTGATAGGCAGTGCTGTTTTAGGAATTTCCCTTGGCTTTCTATCATTAATCCTTTTACCTTAAAATAAATATGCCCTCCAACATTGTTAGAGATTTCATCTCATTGAAGCAAAAAAGAATAAACCATAATCATTTTTTTGAACAAGTGTAACATTGTACATGCATTTCACTTAGTTTAAGAAACAAAATATTCAAGTCATCTTAACCGTACCACTAATAACAAAATGTCTTTTGAGCTTTTCAGTCTCTTAAGAGATGAAACCTTTAATTATACATCTATTTTTTTCTGCCTAAAATCTTTTCCTTAGTAAGATCTTTTGTGTAACCTTGTGTTCCTGGTTAAAAGACAGGAACAAAGGCAATAATGAAAATAGACAAGGAAATATTTGAAAACAATTATAAAACAATTGCACACACTCCTGTAATCACCAGTTTCAATGAGAATATATGTTAAAGTATCACATTTTTGTTATCATTTAAAGAGCAATAATTACACTTTAATTAGCAGTGAAGAAGGGAACAGAAAACTGAAGATAGCTTGACTTTGAACAATCCAAAATTAGCAAAATTGATTTATCTTGTTTTTCTGTGTAGTTGCCAAAATAATAGAGAACAACACCCAAAAGCAAGAAAACACCTAAGCCAAAGCAGTAAACATTTGTCTATAAAATAATGGTTATGGTGAACAATAAGAAATATAAAAATCCTTTATTAAAATTTTACATATCTAGACTAGGACTTCTCGTGTTGAAGAAGAGGAAAGGTATGAAATATTTCAAGATTTTTGGACTATTCCCCAAGATTATTCTTCTTTATCAGCTATAGCAATGCAAGTAGCCTTGGTTACTCTTAGTATCATGCTTGTTTATATTTAGAAGCATTATTTGTTTCTGTGTTACAAGCTGCAAACACTTGGGTATTAATAAAGAGTCATTTCCTAAGAGAGGAAAGTTTCTATGTAAACAAACCTAAAATATCAAAGACTTAGCATAGTGGAAATTATTTTCTAGCTATATCACAATCTGTTGGCATAGATTTTCTTTCACATTGTTCCAGGGGATGCATTTTTGTTAACTTCTTTTTCACCATCAAGTGATCCTATAACATGCTATGGCATCCTGGGATTGCTGTATCTTTCCTGGATTCTCTAAATTCTGTTGGAAAGTTAGGAAAGATAGAAAATTGACTTACTGTTTCACCTTATTTTTTATTACCTTACAAGCTGTAAATCAAAGTGACATAAATTGTCTTTATAATATTAGAAGACAGATTTCATTTCTATATTCTTACCCTAGCCTTCTACATAACTTTGATACTTAATGATCCCCAAATGTGAAAATGCAGATAGGTAATTTCTTATTTAAATATTATTTAGAATTTCAAGACTTCATTAATGCAAGACCCTTAGTAGTATATACATCATACATGTGTACAAAGCTGGTGGCAATTTTTCTTATTCTCAGAAAATTGGACATGTGGTATCTTTGCAGTTGCATCAAAGAAAGGCTGTAGTTGAGTTAGTTTACTAAACCAAATCTGCTGTAAAATATTTCTACAAGTTAATTGGCTTGAATAATTCGTATTTTCATTTTACAGTTCTAAAGGACAAAAATCTAAAAGAAGTCTCACTAGATTAAAATTGAGCCACCTACAGAGCTAAAATATTTTTCAGATGATTCTAGTGGAAAAGGCATTTACTTCCTGTTCCACTTTCCAGAAACTTCAGAATCTGGATTGTTGTCTTTTCTTTTATCTTCTAATGTAGCATCTTTACATCTTACGGATGGTTCTTACCTAATGATGTCCCTCTAACTACAGCTGGGACTTTTGAGTATACTTTTCCCATTTGATAATTATTCAAATTTCTATTCCTTAGGTAATGAAAGGTGATTATTTTACAAACATTATAAAATGTAAATCTACATTTGATTGATTAGATATTTCGGGACTATAGATATTTTGGGAAGGTATTTTACTGCCTACCACAATGAGTGCATAAGCATTCTTCTACTATAACCTGTTATCCTTTCATTAATTTTGAACAACATATTTCTTCAATGAAATATAACTAGAAAAAATTTAGTTCTTGAAAGCATTTAATCCTGATTAAAACATTGTCATGTACTAGAAATCTTAAGTGTCAGAGAGCAGCTCCTGAAGCAGTTTTGGCATTATAACTTTTTGTATATTCTGCTTAAAATCTTCTCTTTTCAAGAGCATTTGATTGTTATTATTTTGGAATTATGGTTAATAGATATTTGACTGCTATTTTTAAAGAATGCACCACCAATCCTAGTTGTCTTCTTCTACCTTTTTTATGTCTAAACTATTTCTGAAAGAAACACAGCTATTTGAATTACATGAACTGCTTATTGAAGTGTGGAGAGGAAAAGAAGAAAAAAGATGTCCCTTTGTGTATGTCATGTTGAAAATGTACCTAAAAGCTATTTATCTTAACATCATATATTTTTTCATTTTGTTTAGATTCAGATAAAATTTAGCCTCTCAATTCACACAATGTTAATGCAGTCATTTCATGCCTCCCAAAAGCAAACAACAAATTACTACATATTTTAAATTTTTTAATTTTAAAAATTATTATTTATTTTAAAACACTATATTTTTAAAAAATGAGCAAAAGCCAATGGTATTAAACATTTAGATTTGTGTTCAGACTCTATTGTTGAAGCCAGAAAGGGAAAAAATCATGTTTTTCTTCTTCCTTGAGTCACTCTGATTTACTTCATCTATTTCTGAAAGAATAAAATTCTGGCTTTGAAGTCTTTTGCTTGATATCCACAATGTCTCATTCTTCCTTTATTAATAGGAGAATTTGGAGAAAGGATGAAAATTCTCACTAGGAAAAGGAGAAGAGGAAAAGGCAAGTGAGAAATCTAGATATTTTGTTCTTCCTCATCTCAATCACAAGGTCTGGATAATGATTGTGGATATTTGATACAGTGCTCTAGAGTGATTAAACAACATTTATAGAAATAGCTAACCCCTTAAGTGATCACATAGAGAATACTTATTTATTAAAAAATGTAATAACATCAAAGAGGAAGTGTTATCCATTTGTTTAGTACTTGTTTAGTATTTCTTAAATTCTGATGTACTGTAGTCAACTATCATAAAGGTATACAAGAATAGTAAGAAACTAATATCTTAATATAATATTCTAATATTAGCTTTATTCTTGCTGTGTTTGAGTTTTGCCTCAATTTCACATGCTGTATTCTTCCAGTATGTAAGTTGAAAGAAGATTACCTCTGGAAATATGCTATTTTTATAGCTAAGGGAAAAGAAGTTAGCTTTTAGATACAGACAATGAGATAGAAATCTTCCCCTAGAAATAACTTTTCACCACTTCTGGTTCATTTTTGTAAGCTGAAGTAAGTCACATGACTCATCTTGACATTGCAGAGTAGAGGTAAATCTCACCTACAGGAAGCTGATGCAGGACAGACTAATATGCCAAGATATGCAACATGAGACAAAGAGGAAAAAGAAGATAACTATAATACAATCAGTCATACATGCCATCACTTGTCTCTGCAGGAAGGAAGCTATTATGTACCTTTGTTTCTAAAACTACTGAGATCTTCAAATCATGTCTTATGCTTGTAGATTACTGGAAATCGAGAACATCTTGATTCTGAGACAGCATAAAATCTCAAAGAAAGCTGGAGTAATTATTTCAATACTACATTTTGTTCTGCTAGGACATGAAACCATTTTATAGACAATACTTTATAGTAGTAACTTTTTTTCCAGAACTGGATTTTGTTAATATATATGACTATCCACCAGAATAAATGTCTTCATTTATCTGCTTCTTGTGCAGACAGCATAGTCTAGTAGATGTAGGAGTTCATCAGTAGCACTTTTTAAAAATGCAAAAAATGTGGACTGGGAGCCAATGTACGTATTTTTCCAACATCAGCTTCCACATCCTCTGTCTTCCTTCCTTGGAAAAACACTCAATCAATAAAAAGACTTAAATTTTTGGCTCTTGAACTTGAAAGTGGAAGCAGAATGTTATGGATGTAGGAGATGGCTGTAAATGGTTCTTTATATAATAATGTAAAATATTATGTAATAATATAAAATAATAATGTCACATGCAATAGCCCTATGAGTCCTGAAGGTCTTACATTGAACTTCTCTAGTGATGTGATAGTAATGTCAGCCTTACTGGTCTTAGTATTGCTTTCCACTTCATTTTCTACCACTTAGCTATATTATAATGCATAGGAATGTAATGAAAAAGTAATGTCATCTTAAGAAAGTCATTTAGGGCTCTGGTAATGTAGCTTCATGGTACAGTGATTGCTTATCATGCATGAAACCCTTGGTTCAATTGCCCAGTACCACGTAAACAGAAAAAGAAGTGGTGCCATGCCTCAAGTGGTAGAGTGCTAGCCTCAAGCAATAAAAAAAAAAAAAAGAAAAGAAAATTCTCAGGAAGTGTTCCCTGGCCCTGAGTTCAAGCCCCAGGACTGGCAAAAAATTCATTTAGCTAGTAAATGTCAAATAAAGTACCTATATTTTGAATATAAAATTGCTACTTCCAACTATGGCCTAACAATAGTTCTTAATTCATGTACTTTACCTATATTAGATGACAGTGTTGATAAAAATAAACAAAACGTTTTGTTAGGTAGGTCACAGAAATTAATGTCAAGAATATGCTTAGATATCTGTTGAGGATTAATCTAAGTGAGATTTGGAAATCTTTTTGGTCAGTTTTGGCACCAAAAAGGCACCAGCTAATTAATAGTTGTGATAGAAGCGAAGGAATAAATCCATATGGAAGAAATAAATGATAATAATAACTAAATTATACCAGAAACTGTTCTAGGGAACCATATTTGGTTACTAAAGAACTAGTTATTAAGTCGCCTTATTCCTCATGGCCTTTAGCATTCTAAATCACTTAGGCTAGTTCTTAATCTCTGTGAGATAAGTTTTATGTAATTCTGTGTTGTTCTTTCATATCTGGTCTTCTTTGCTTTCTAAAAATCTCAGTCTTTCACTATTTCTCTACTAACAATTATTTATATTAAGTCCACTGATGCAGACCTCAGTGGATGCTAAAATAAGAGTCCAATAGCTTATGAGTCTTTAATGTAACAACATGGAAAAAGATGACATATTTATTGCTACCTCGAATTTTCTTAAATGCTTCAATGTCATCATTTGATTCAAATTTCCATTATTTGTCTACAGTTTCATTAAGTGCACATAAATGCAAATATGAGCCGGGTGCTGGTGGCTCATGCCTGTTATCCTAGCTACTCAGGAGATTGAGACCAGAGGAATGTGGTGCAAAGTTAGCCTGGTCAGGAAAGTACATGAGACACTGATCTTCAATTAGATACCAGAGACCCGAAAGTGGTGCTGTAACTAAAGTGGCAGAGCACCCAACTTTATCTGAAGAGCTGAGGGACAGTGCCCAGGATCAGAGTTCAATCCCCACGACCAACAAAAATGTGAAATATACTTTAAGTTTCCCCAAAATATACTACGAAGTCAATAATAATCTTCCCAAGCAGAAAAATTTTTCCAATATGACTCAGTGCACCTACTTTTGCTGAGTTATTTAAGTTATGGCTTCTTTGCTGCACATATTCTCTTTTGTAAAAATTGTCAAATATTACCTTTATCATAAAATTCATCTAATATTTCTTGGTTCAAAAGAGAAGTCCATATAGTTGATGTCACTTAGCTTTCTTACTATCTCAGTTCAAAGCCACCCAGGCAGGAGAATCTGTCATATTCTTATCTCTAATTAAACACCAAAAAATCCTGAAGTGGACTTTTGGCTCAAGCAGTTGTGTACTAGCTTTGGGGGCAGGTGGGTGGAAAGACAATTGTTAGGGACAGGGTCCAGGCTCTGAGTTCAAGCCCCAGAAGCAGCACAAACTAAAGAAACAAACAAGCAAACAAAAAACCCCCACATATTTCTTTGGGCCCATCCTTAAAGCACTGTTTTGAAAAGAGGATCCTTTTGCTGATCATACTCACTGGATCCTGCTTTTTGGAATCCTTATTGATATGGCTAACTCAGGACCAGAATAAAGGAATGGATATCTGAATTTTGCATCAAGACAATCATCTCAGGAGGTAAATATCCATGCATAAGACATTTTAGATCCTCCATGTCTTTGTTTCTTTGTAGTAGTACATTGTAAAACTATGTTATTTCCTTTTTTTCTATGTTTGCCTTCAAATGGCATATTGTTTCCTTTTGTAATACTCTAAACTAGAAGTTTACAGAAAAGTTTTATGACTAAAGTGCGCCCTCGAAAAAGTTAGGGGCAGAGTTTCCTTCAAGCCTTGGATTATTTTCTTGTACAGTAAAAATGAGAGCACAAATTAACTTGAACTTTGTCATTTCTCTATGTTCAATTTCTCTCCTGGATTGTTTCTACTTCCTGTAAAGGTTCCTTCCACTTACTTCCAGTAACAATCTACGGTATTGCTCCAGGCAAAATGAATGATTTCTGGCTTCATTGAAATAACACAAAGACATCTTTGGACACAAGGTAACACGTGTTTCAGAGACAACTTATTAATGAGAAAATATGGAAATTACATGGCTTATAAACTGTATCCACGTACATATGGCTGTATAAGACAATGAGAACTGAAATGAACCTCAAATACGAACACAAATTGTTTTTTCTTTCTTGGTATTGTTTTTAATGTATCTACCATGTATTATGTGAATTTTTTTGTTTCTCTTCTATTTTCTTCCTCCATGGTATAACCCGTTTCCACTGTATTCGAGGTCGGTGTGCTGCAACTTGCATATACATTTTTCTAATGTGGGGAGGGGAAGGGAAATAAAATGCTGAAAGAAGTATAGACTATGTCACATTGTTACAATGACATGAACAAGACACTACGTTGAAAATGAACTTACAAGTTGGGGATGGGAGGGGAGAGTTGGGGCGGTGGGGAGAAAAGGGATGGCAGGGGAAAAACAAAAGAGGAGGAAACAATGTTTGTTAGATAATGTATTCATTAACTTACTTATGTAACTCTAACACCTCTGTCCACCATTTTCACAATAACATAAAAAAAACATTATCCTGGAGTACATTAAGTTCAAATTTCCTAAGTGCTCTGTAAATTAAGACCAATTTTAAGTGGGAAGAAGGTTCTCAGAAACATTTTTGTCAGTGTTTGTGTTGTGCATTATTAACCAAGTGTACATAAGTTAACAGAAGGAGAAACAACAGGAATAGGAGAAAGAGAAGTTCTGTGTTTAAGTATAATGGTTCAATACACTATAGAAATCTCTGCAAATAAGACAGCGTTGAAATAATAAAGCCAAGGCCAGTATGTAGACCTATGGGAGTGATATAGATAAAGCATTACTCCTAAGTAGAACATGAAGAATGAAGCCACTCTCTTTCTGCTACTAGCTTTAAATCATGGTAGCTAATCATGCAAATTTGTAAAAAGTACAATGGAAGAATAATTCTGGTTCCATGCCAGTCAGATATAAGACCATGGACTTAACTGATAAGAAAAAGCAATGTTGAGAGAACAGGAATTATACTAGCAATGAACTGGTGGCTAAAATCACATTTCTTTTTCTTTACTTTTTTTTTTTTTTGATGGTAGTGGGGCCTGAACTCCGGGCCTGGGCACTGTCCCTCTACTCTTCAGCTCAAAGCTTGTGCTCTACCTCTTGAGCCACAGCACCACTTCCAGTTTTCTGGTGGGTAATTAGTGATAAGTGCCTCAGAAACTGTCCTACTCATGCTGGATTTGAACTGCAATCCTCAGATCTCAGCCTCCTGATTAGCTAGGATTACAGGTGTGAGCCACTAGCACCCTCCTTAGGATCACATTTCAAAGAGGGTACACTCAGCATATGTAATGTGTATGTTCATCTATCTTTATATGAACTGGAGTCAAAAATCTGGGCCGCAGCTACAAAAATGTTTGTAGTTCAAAAGTTGATACTCCTGGAGAAATAAAACCTAAGAATGTAAAGGAGTCTGGGAAGTTCAGTTTGCATCCCGTCTGGGCTGAACATTCTTGAGACAATATCTATAGTTAACTAGCCAAAAGATGCACTGGAAGAATGGCACAAGTGATGGAATACTAGTTATGAGCAAGATTGTTGAATAAGAGCTTGAGGTTTTTGCATACATATATACATACAAACACGCACATATACACAGAGGCACTTATGTATTCAAACACACATATGAAAAAATTCTCATATTGTGTAGAAAAGTTAGAAAATAATAGAAAATATGTCCTATAAGACTACAATCAAGAGATAATTTTCAATATTAGAAAATACTCAAGTGAAATTTCCCCCCAAAACTTGAAAATATTACATAGGTGGGAACAGAGATAGTAAGAAAATCAAGTCATCATTAATAAAGGGATCGGATCCAGGGAGGAATAAAACAGAGACCCCTTCAGGTGCATCTGAAAATGTTCATATCCTGTGTCAAATGTTAGAAAATCTTTGAAAATAGTACATGAACTGTCTGAGCCATCAGACTAGTGGAAAATATTAATGGAGAAGTTAAGAATTGATTGTCTGTATCTAGATTAAATTAAAAAAAACTATTGTACAACAATGTGATACAAACCAGGAATTCTAGCACTCCGACTAAGACAGGTGAATAAAGAGTGCAATTATATAGTGATACATTCACTGGACTAGATAGTATAATTTTGTCTCAATAAAACAAACCAAGAAAGGAATAAAAAGTAAACAAGAAAGGAATACACAGTTGGAAGTTTGGGCTAATTTTGTCATTATGTTTTGAGAAGTCAAGTTTCCTATTGAAATGCAACTCAAATATAATCCTCAGTTGTGTTCTAAATGTTCTCTTCAAAACAGAAGATTACTAGATGCAAAGGAGCTCATGATTCCCAACCAAAAACTTGAAAAAGTATGCATCAATCTGTTAGAGTCCAAGGAAATGATGACGGATTACAAAAGCTTAAGCCTAGAGAAATAAGAAAGTTCATTTAATGTAGGAGTTTTTAGACCTGGCTAAATTAGAATTTAGATTTCAAATGAATATTTTTGTTTGTATTTTAATATTCTATAAGTTACTACAAAATTCTTTTTAAGTAGAAGATTTAATTTACAAATTCACTAATGAATCTGGCATTCTATTTGCCTAAAATATTCTTTCAAGTGAGGTATAATTAGAACTTAGTTAATAGTTAATTCCAACAGTTCATAATAATGTGAATAATCTAGACAAAGTTGCCAACAAATTGATGCTATTAATTTATAAATTTAGATGAAGAGCAATTTTTTGAGATTCTGGTTTAACATGGTATGAAGAGAGTAAATGTGTGACACCTTTTTTCTTCTACCTATACATAACACAGGAAGAAATTTCCTAAATTATATACCTCTGTATACAATGAGAAAAATGCTAGGCTTAGGGTTTGTTTTTATTTTGTTTTTCTTGTTGGGTTTGTCCCAGGGCTTAACTTGTAGGCCTGGCCACTGCCCCTGAGCCTGTTTTTGCTCAAGGTTGTTATTTTACCACTTGAACCTCAGTGCCAATTGCGTCAGGATTTTCGTGAGCAGTTTATTGGAGATAATAATCTAAAGAAACTTCCTGCCTAGGTGGGCTTTGAACAATACTCTTCAGGTCTTAATATTCAGACATTCAGATCTCCTGAATATCTATGATAGATAAAATATATAACTATAAATATTATTTGCAAGTTTTCTGATCTCAAGAATGACACTGGGTGGAAAATGATGCAGCAAAGTTTAGTGTAGTGTTCTTTCCACAATACGAAGGGCATCACATTAGCAGAAGTGTAGTATTTTTTTTTACAAAATTATACACTTTCATGATGTGAATTTAAGGAATTTTAAGGTGCACCTTACACGTTGGAAATTGTTGGGCTAGGATGACTTTATGGCATAAAAATTTGGGATTGATGGTCATAGAAATAATAGCTTACATTGATGAACAAATATTTACTCTTGAGGAATTATTATAGATACTTCATAATTTTACCTTCTACCAGACTGTGGCTATTTTTTCTGTTGAATTTAAATATGTAACGCCCCATTGAAAACTGCACCTATTGCAGAATTAAATAAATGTCTCTAGTATGGCATGTTCAGAATTTGAAGATGAGATGTTAGTAGTCATAGGAATGTTGAAGAACACATATACTCTGTCCTCTTAACAATTATTCCGTTTTAAAAGTTGGAGTTTCAACAGAATTGAACTATTTTTGTTATAGTATGAGACAATACTAAAATATTTTTTTCACAATAATGGCCAGTATATTCTGAAAATATTGTATAGTTTGATAATATTCAAGTTGATGACCCTCTAATAAAGAAAGGGGTAATTAATTCAAATTAGCAGCCAAAATGTACATTTTTTAAAAAGGTTATACATATCGTATAATATTTAATATAACAATACAGTGAAATTATATTTTATGCAGCTCATTTTTAATTTAATTTTATTGTCAAGGTGATATGTAGAAGGTGTTGCAGTAATTGTAAGGTAGTAAATACATAACATGTTGAACTTTTTACCAGCTCCCTCATTTTTTCTCACAGTTTTCCTTCATTCAAATACCCCTCACAAGTTGTAATGTATATTTCCAACATGTTGTCTTGTGTGTATTGCTATTGCTTTGGTTTGCCCTTTGTTCTTTGTCTCGCCATTTCGTTGTTCCTCTTCCCTTGCCAAATTAAGATAAATGTATATAAAATACACAGGATACTGAAATCAAATATAACAGGGGAAAAACCAAAGGGAAAACACAAAAGAAAAAAGAAATCACATAGTACATTAAAAACAACAACCACAAAGTAAAACTCTGCTTCCATATACAGAAGTTCATTTTGCTCATCATCATCTTATATTATCATACATACATAGTTATTGAGCAATTCTGCTTAACTGCTAGTACTATCCTACACATTTCCTACTTATTACAAATGAGGAAACCACGGAATCTGTTTCTTTGCGTCTTGTTTATTTTACTTAGTTTGATTTTTCCAAGGCTTTCCATTTCCATATGAATTGGAAGCATAAAATTCCACTGTGCATACATAAACCACATTTTGTCAATTCGTTCATCTACTGAGTGGCATATTGGTTTAAAACATGACTACTTGTAATTATCACTTAGGGTCACTCAAAAATGAGAGATGCCACTTCGCCAGACATTCTAAAAGCATGATTTCTCAGTAAGATAGGATGTTATGGTGGTACGAGTGTTGAGATATCTGGATGACTCAAATGTATATCTCGCACTGAATTAGGCAGGAAGATATTCAATATCATAGAGGATAAAAATGGTAGTAACATAAATATTTCCCTTGAGAAAGATATAGGAGGCTGCCAGAAGTATGAAGTAGTTCAGATAATTTTGAAGAATTTAGAAATGTAAGGACAAGTATGTCTCTTTAAATAATAATTTTGTAAGTGGAAGGGCAAAAGAAGAGAAAATAATAACTGACAGCAAATCATTGTCCCGATAGAATATAAAAAGACATAATCTGTAACTTTCAAGTTAAAGAGAGACAAATAGAATACATCCCACTTAATTTAGGTACAAGCAAAATATTTACTTGGCTTTTACCTACTTTAATGCTCCAAAATAAATGAAGACTTATTAGAAAATTTATGTGATTGCCATTGCTTCAACCTGAACACTAACTGAAATGAGCCCTCTTTTTCTCACTTTGCTCTTGGAAAATAGTCCCTCAGTTGATGATGTTGTGATTGATTGGAGTCAGAGTTAGGGGCTTCTACTTAGACAATTATCCCACAATAGTTTAAAGCAGTTTTTCTCCCAAGATATGTAAGTACATTGTCTGAAGCTGTACTTTGAACACACCCTCACACCTGAGAGCATAATTTGAAATTATATTGCAGCATTTCTTGGCACATTATACTTTGTGCCTTTGTCTTCTTTGCACATTCCTTTTGAGTTCATAGTTGCTCTACTTCAATTTTATCTGTAAAAACTGCTAAGAAAATTGTTCAACTACCACTTCTTCTTTGCGCACGCCCAGTCTATGTATGAGGGTACATTGTCCATGTTAAGCAATAGGGTAGTACTCACTCTCTGAGGAGAAAAGTTCCACGATGTGACCCTATGCCCACATGAGAGTGTGTAGAATTTAAAGCATTTTGAGACAAACAGTGATATTACAATTGAAAGGCTCCTTAGGGACATTTCCTTGGAGCTCGTTAGTTTGCCCAGGAGAAATATAAATATCCACAAAATTTGGAGCTAATTTGTAAGTATCCAAATTAACACTAGATCCTAGATGTTGTGTTAATACAAGTCACCATTGTATTATTGTTACATCAGAATCCTTCACTACTCGACAATATGTATGAGAAAATGAAAGAAAGGCATTAAAGCACAATATTTTATATTTTTAGGCATTTAACCTTAGTGGTCAGGGTAATGTCTGAACTCTCCCATTCAATAAAAGCTTGAAGTTTATAAGAACCCTTCCCACATATAAGAATTTGTGGCAGGTTGATTGACAGGGTTATTTCAGCATGGAGATATCCCTAACAAGAACTAGACTTAAAAAGAGTATATGGCAGTTAGGATGTGTCAATGACTATTGAAGCATTTTTTTTTTATTGTGAAAATACTGCGCAGAGGGGTTACAATTACATGGGCAAGGTAATGAATACATTTCTTATCAAGAATTGTAGCATCCTCCTTTGTTTCCCCTTCCCATCCCTTCCCGTCTTCCCCCCATCCCCCCACCCAATCCTCCCTGCCACCCCACCAAAGATGTAACGTTCGTTTTCGACATAACGAATTGTACTTCTCATTGTTGCAATGGGTCCACCTGTATCCCTATTTAAACGACTTCTTTTTTCCCCTTCCCCTCCACAAATTATACCGACATCAAATACAGTGAAAGCACGGGTTATACTGTTGGGTAGGGACACACAAAGCAACAAAGAAATAATCTATGCATTTATAAGGCATTTTCTATTCTAAGGAAGAATCAATTCGAGGAGTCTTCAGTCCATCCATAAAGCTGTATATTCAATCTAATACTTGGTGTTACTTGTCCTACATTTATAAAGAGTATTTTTTAAGGTATCCAAACATATCTAAAGGTATTTCAATAAAATCCAAAACTGATATAGATACATCGGTCACTCATTGGAACTGTAGAATAAATTAGGCTTGTCTGTGCTGTAGTTCTATCTGTAACATCCTGGCTAAACAAATCTTCAAAAATATTCAGAGAATACCTCTAAGTAAAGTTCATGATAGTTATATCTGAATAGTTCTTCTAAGGTTGGGATAAAAGCATTTGGTCCCAACAATTAAAATCAACAGGATCTGTTGAATTTATGGATCTAGAATTTTATGGCTTCATATTCATATCTCAAAATTTTATCAGTATGACTTTCTCCAAAACACTGTTCTTATTGAACTTGTCTATGTCCTTTTAGTTTTCAAATCTAGATAATATATTTCCTACAATATTTTCCTGAAAATTCTTTCCTTCATTTACTTCTATAAATCTGTCTTTATTACATTGTTGTTTCCTTATTTATCTCTTTCTTCCAATCTTGTCCACACTTTTGTTCACATTGTTCACACGTGTCAGAATTTTTCTTTTCCTCTTCCCTTTAATAATGCCTCCAATTTTATTATTCTTTTTCACATTAAGGGTCGTGGATATTTTGATGGTGTCTAAACAGACCTATCTTTGCATGTGTTTAACATAAATTTTAGAACTATCAGAGAATTTTTACCTCTAAATCCATCTTTTCCACCTCTAATCCTTATCATAAGAATATCACTAACAGAGTTTCCAGCCAGAGAGGTGGAAGTATTTCAGTTTTCTTCTTACCCTTCTACTCCTGCCCATTAGATAAGATGAATGATCAAGATTTTCTCAGTTTCTGTCACTAATATGATTTCTATTTACCCCTTTTTTGCTCCTCACACCAGCCTGTTTCAAATACTCATCACTGGTTACCTAGTCCTCAAACAACCATTTACAAAGTATGCTTTTTCCCCATAGTCTTTTCATATTGGTCCTCTCCATCACCAAATTATTCTCCTTGTAAGCACACGGAGTGAAGTGCTCAGACACAAATTATATTATCATTATTTACTCACTCTATTGACTGTTGGCCTTACATTTCTCATCTGTAAATGGATGTAACTTACCAGAAATATTGAAGAATATATTTGTTGAATTCTAGAGCAGGAATAAGGAAAAGTGAAGAGTCCTCACGTTTTCCAACTTAGCTTGCAAATAAGGAAAGAGTCAATTTCAGTTTGTTGGTAAAAAGTCACAAATTGTTTCATGCAGAAATAAAAATAAATATTACCTCCTGGCCCTAAAGCCTGTGTCATTTTAAGACAACTACAAGTATGTAAGTGGTATTATGTAAATTGTGTCATGTGTTCACAGATGTATTGAAGAACCTAGTCTTATTATATCTCTGGAAAACATTGGTTATTGAATAGTATCAATATGAGAATGTTATTTGAACTAACCACAATAAGTTGAAACCTATAAAATGTGGAAATAAATGATTTTATTTATTAAAAAACAATACGACCAAGCCAGACACTGCTGGCTCACACTGAAGTGTCCAGTTTTCAGATGCTCCCTCTCAGACCTCCAGGGTCGATGATCAATGCAAACAGCAAACAGTCGTCTATTGCAAGCTTGAGCTTGGTCTTCCATACACTCAGTAACTGGTGATGTTAAGAGGCCCCGAGCTCAAAATTAGCACAGATTTTATAGTTTCAAACAAACAAGTGTTAGGGGTTTCCACACAAGCAAGTTCACAAGTTCAAGGGTTTTATGTCCTCCCGGATCATACTTCTCTTTTTTTTTTTTTCTACTGGAACACCTGCGCAACTGTTCTCTTCCTTAAGGGTGGACAGGGTTGGTGGAAACAAATATTTTCTTCTGCGAATGCTCTTTGTCTAAAATGGATACTCCAGTCCTGAGGCACACTTGATAGATGGTGAAGACAGAATGGAAGAAACAAGATCAAGAACCTATTACTCCACTGGAGGAAAAGCCGACTTCTTTTCTCTCAATCTCTTCATTACTCTATTTTCATACTTTTAATAAAGTCAAGTGATTTTGAATTATATCTTTCCTTCTTTGTTCTCGCAAAGTAATTGTTCAAAATAATTCATTAAATATTATTTTCCATTATTTTCTATCATGCAGTTTACTTGTCCAAACGACTCCATTAAACTTCCTCTTTTCATTTGGTTGCCACGAAAACCCAACAACTATGTTAATGAAGACCAACACTAATGCAAATCTTTGTCTCCAAAAAACCAGTCCAAGAACCTGTAATCACAAATATTTAGCTATAAATTTTTTCTTTTTTCTTTTACCTTGAAATCTTCTTGTGTCTAATGTGCCCACAAAAATAAGTATTCCACCCCTTTTTGGTTCAATCACTTCTAACCTCAAACATATATTTTGCTAACAAGATGCTTAGAGGAAAGTGAAGAATAATCCATTAATATCTTCTCTCTTACGACTTTTATCTTCTCTCTTAAGACTTTCCTTAGATACCATATCAGGAACAGTGAAATTATTCTTTGCAAAATTGTTTCAATAGATTATTTTTCTCTTGGTCTTGCTTTTGCTCAACAAGATGTATGGAGAAGAATAGAGTTAAATCACCCATTCCTTGGATTACATTGTCTGTTACAAAGAACCATACTTCTATGTCACCTCTTAGCTCTTGCCTGATTTCCAATTAATCACAACTTCTTGGCTTCAAGTCTAGTGAAGGTCAAGGACTATACTGCATCTGCCACTGCTACATCTTCATGGTTTCTCTTTTAAAACTCTTTTATTTGGAGGTGGAATTTATTTTCATGTCTTTATTCAATTTGTTCTGCATTATATTGAGCTAAGTAGGCTCTGTAAAATCACTTTAGGTAGCAAAAACATTAAGACAATCTATATCAAAAAGTTTTGCCCCCTCCACTGCTGAAGCCAATACCCTTAGCTAGGGCTTCTAAGAACGTGTTTTCTTACCTTTTCAATTTGCTCAATTCTTTCCTGATCCCCAAACTTTTTGGCATGTGTAATAAGAGAAGTCTTCACTATCTCATGTTAATGAGGATATTATATTTTTGAGCTACTTAGAAATGTGAAATCATTGGTTTGAAGTATCCAATCAGATTTTTACTGTGTTTCAGTGCTTCACGTGCAAAGACATTGTGGAACGTATTACAAACAGAAAAGTGTAAACTCAATACGTTCTTTCATTTTGAAGGAAGGGCACTTTTTCCCTAAATATTTTGACCAAAATTATCTTTTTAAGAGAATTACTGTTTGATAATTAAAGGTCAATTCACAAATTCTGATGTCTTATTAAAAAAAAAACTTTGAGTTTAAATTCAACTACAACCTTGTT
This sequence comes from Dipodomys merriami, assembly GCF_024711535.1. Taxonomy (NCBI): domain Eukaryota; kingdom Metazoa; phylum Chordata; class Mammalia; order Rodentia; family Heteromyidae; genus Dipodomys; species Dipodomys merriami. Next base: position 70,397 of record NW_027202681.1, read on the forward strand.
TCTCACAGTAAGACTATATTTCCTGGGTAAGGACAATTCTCATGTTAACCTACAGGATTTAAAGCAAGGTTTGTGAGGCTTGTTTGTTTTGTGTGAAAATGAGCCATCTTGCCCACATTGCTCCCTCTCAGCTAAGTCTCCATGGATATCTTTGCATGAAAGCCTATTTTCCAGACAATTTTAAATTTTAATAGGCTAAATTAAAAAGTTTGAACAATTGAAATTTACCTGTCATAATTTTAAAACTCTTTTGAAATTCCTTTATCAGAATCGTGAATTAACCAATCCTAATTCCATCTTTACCATCAAAAACAGTTAACATGTTGTTTTCATGATATATTATCCATGAAATTATTATTTTCCAGTGGCTTTGTTATGCATATATATGAACATATAAGCTGATGCTGAGCAAAATGAACTCCAAGATATGGACAGAGATATTTATTTGCAGTTGTTGTTTTTAATGTACTATGTGATTTCTATTTTCCTTGGGTTTTTGTCCTCTGGGTTATCTCCTACTGTGTTTGATTTTAGTACCCTGTGCATTGTGTATATATTTACCTTAATTAGGGAAGGGAAGACGAACAACAAATTGGCGAGACAAAGGACAAACGGCAAACCAATGCAATAGCAATACCCATAAGACATTATGTTGGAAATGTACATTATAACTTGTGAGGAGTTTTGGGCTGAAGGAAAACTGTGAGAAAAATGAGAGAGGGGATAACAAGTTTGGACATTTATGCATTCACTGCCTTACAATTGCTAACCCACTGCACATCACTTTCACATTAAAATTAAATTTAAAAAATAAGCTGCAGGAAATAAATATTATTCTTCATGTAGTAACTTTTTTAAAAAGCAGTACTATTTGGCATCTCATTTGAATTAATTACCCCTTCTTTATCAGAGGGCCATCAACTTGAATGTTATATAACTTGACAATTTTTTTCACAATATAATTGCCAATATTTTCAAAAAAGAATAAATTAGTACTTTCTCATACTAAAACTGAAAACCGTTTAATTCTATAGAAACCCATAACTTTTAAAAGTAAATAAGTTGTTAAGAGGACAGAATGTGTGTGTTCCTCAAAATAATAACTACTAATAACTACTGACTTTTAAATAATGAACATTCCATACCTGATACAAAATAGTACCTGTTCACATGTTATGTAATTCTGCAATAGATGCATTTTCCAATGGGGTATTACAGATTGAGAAGTGAATAGAAAAATAGCCACATTCTGGTATAGTATAAAACTATGAAGCATTATTTCTTTGACCAACAATCCCAAAATTTATGCCATAAAGTCATCCTACACCAACAGTTTCCAACTTGTAGGGTGCACCTCAAAATTCCCTTAATTTACATCACAAATAGCTTATTTCTATTGGAAAAAATACTACACCTATGCTAATGTGATGCCCTCCGTGTTCTGGAAAGAACACCACAATAAACTGGGTTGCATCATTTTTCCTCCACTGGAATTCTTGCAAATATTATTTATATTTATGCTTTTTAACTATCATAGATATTCAGGTTGCTAAGATCGGAAGATTACATTTCAAAGCCCACCCAGGCAGGAAGGTTCCATAGATTCTTATCTCCAATAAACTTCTCAGCAAAAGCCAGACACAAGTGGTACTGAGCTTGAAGTGGTAGGGCACAAGCCTTGAGCTTAACTGGCTCAGAGACAGTGTCTAGGTCCAGAGTTTAAGCCCTATGACAAAGCCATAAACAAAAACAAAAATAAAAACAAACTCCAAACCTAGCATTTTTCTCAGTGTATACAGAGGCATGTAAGTAAGGAAATTGCTTCCTGTGTTACCTACAGATAGAAGAAAGAATTCACACAATTATTCTCTTCATACAATGTTATACCAATGCCTCAAAAAATTGCTCTTTTTCTAAATTTATAAATTAATATCTATTTCTTGGCAACTCGGTCTACATTATTTACATTATCATTTTAAATAGGAACTGTTGGAATTATCTATTAACTGAGTTCTAACTATAACTCTCTTGAAACAATATGACAGGCAAATAGAATGCAAGAAACATTTGTAAATTTTCAATTAAACACGCTACTGAGAAAGGATTTTGTAGTATCTTATAATATATGAAATTACAAACAAAACCAAAATATTTATTTGAAATCTAAACTCTAATTTAGCAAATCTATAAAATCCTACATTAGATGAACTTTTCTATTCCTCCAGGCTTAAACTTTTGTAATCCTTCATCCTTTTCTTGGAATCTAACAGAATGATGATTACTTACTTTTTCAAATTTTGCATGGGAATCATGAGCCATTTTGCATCTAGGAATGTTCTGTAATGAAGAGAGCATTTAAAAGGACAACTGAGGATTATATATGAGTTGCATTTCAATAGGAAACGACTTCTCAAAACATAATGACAAAATTAGCCCAAATTTCCAACTGCGAATTCCTTTCTTTTTTGGTTTCTTTATTAAAAAAATATTAGACTACCTGGTCCAGAGAAGGTATCACTATGTAATTCCAGTCTCTAATCTCCTGTCAGTCTGAGTGCTAAAATTGAAGGCTTGTATCACATTGCCCCACTATAGTTTCTTGATTTATTTATATTTATTTATTTATTTATTTACTTATTTATTTATTTTTGGGTCCGGTCATGGGGCCTGAACTGTGGGCCTGGGTGCTGTCCCTCAGCTGTTCAGCTCAAGACTTGATCTGTACCACTTGAACCACAGGGCCACTTCCAGCTTTTTTCTTTTTGCTTATGTAGTGCTGAGGAATGGAACCCAGGGCTTCATGTATGCAACGCAAGCTCTCTACCACTGAGCTACCTTCCCAGGCCCTTCTTGATTTATTTAATCTAGATACAGACTGGCAATTCTGATCTTCTCCAGTTATATTATCCAGTAGACTTTTCAGACTGTTCACGTACTATTTTCGAAGATGTCCTAACATTTGCCACAGGATATGAACATTTTCAAATGCACCTGCGGGGTCTCTGATTCATGCCTCCATGGATCTAATCCCTTTAATATTGCTTACTTGACTCTCTTACTATCTCTGATCCCTATCTATGTAATTTTCTCAAACTTTTTTGAAGAAAGTTCATTTGAGGATTTTCTAATTTGAAAAATTATCACTTGATTCTAGTCTTACTCAGGACATATTTTCTATTGTTTTCTAACTTTTCTACATATTCTGAGAGTTGCTTCATTTGTGTATATGTTTGTGCACATATAAGTGCCTCTTTGTGTCTGTGTATGTTTATACGTATGTATGCAAAAGCCTCAAGCTCTTATTCATCATTCTTGCTCATGACTGGTATTCCATGACCTGAGCCATTCTTCCAATCCAGCTTTTGGCTGGTTAATTATAGATAATGTCTCAAAAACTGTTCTGCCCAGGCTGTATGCAAACTGAATTTCCCAGACTCCTTCACATTCTTAGGTTTTATTTATCTAGTCGAATCAACTTTTAAACTACAAACATTTTTGTGAGTGTAAAGTCTAAGCTGTAGCCCAGATTTTTAACTCAAGAATTTATATAAAGATAGATGAACATACACATTACATATGCTGAGTGTACACTGTTAGAAATGTGATCCTATGCTGGGTGTTGGTGAGATCTGAGGATTGGGGTTCACAGCCAGCCCAGGTAGGAAAGTCCAAGAGACTCTTTCTCCAGTTTACTGCAAGAAAACTGTAAGCGGCACTGTGGCTCAAGTGGTAGAGCACTAGCTTTGAGCTGAATAGCAGAGGGAAAGTGACTAGGCCCCAAGTTCAAGTTCCAAGACCACCACCAACAAACAGTATATAAGTAAAGGAAAGAAAAAATGTGATCTTATCCACCAGTTCATAGCTAGTATAATCCCTGCTCTCTCAAGATGGACTTTTTTTTTCCAATCAAGTCCATGCTCTTATATCTGACTTGCATTGAAAACAGAATTATTCTTCCATTCTACTTTCTACAAAGTTGTGTCATTAGCAAGCATGATTTAGAAAGGGGGTGGCCTCATACTTCCTGTTCCACATAGTAGTAATGCTTTCTCTATATCACTCTCATAAATCTAACTACTGGACTTCGCTTTATTGTTTCAACGTGGTCTTATTCATAGCGTCTTCTATAGTGTATTGAACCCTTATACTTAAACAGAAAATTTCTCTTTCTCTTATTATTGCTATAGTTAACATGAGTTAACAAATTCATGTACACTTGGGAAATAATGCGCAGCACATACACTCACAAAAAAAAATGATCTGAGAAACTTCTTCCCCTTTAAAATTCACCTTAATTTACAGAGAATTTACAAAGTTTGAACTCAATATACTCATGGATAATGTATTTATAAGCAATATAAATTTCATATTTTCTCTTTACTAAGTTGTCTCTGAAACTCGTGTTACTTCAGGTCCAAAGGTGTCCTTGTGTTATTTCGGTAAAGCCAGAAATCATTCACTATACCTCAAGCAGCACCATAGATTGTTCCTGGAAGTAACTGTTACTGGATGTGGAAACTGATCCCAGGAGAGGAATGGAACATAGAGGATTGACAAAGTTCATCTTAACTTGTGCTTTCCTTTTAATGTAAAAGAAGAGAATCTGAAGGCTTGATGAAAACTCTGTCCTTGACCTTTTCTAGTGTGTTTTTACTCATATATAATTTTTCTGTAAACTTCTAGTTGAGAGAATTACAAAAAGAAATAATGTGCCATTTGATGTCCAGCATAGAACAAAAGGAAATAACGTTGTTTTAAATATGCTCTACTGCAGGGGCGGGGAAGGTGGCTCAGTGGTAGAGAACTTTCCTTGCAAGCCTGAGGCCCTAGATTCGATTCCTCAGCACCACAAAAGCAAAAATAAGCCAGAAGTGGTGCTGTGGCTCAAATGGTAGAGTGCTAGCCTTTAGTTGAAGACCTGAGGTAAAGCGCTGAGGCCCAGAGTTCAGGCCCATGACTGGACCCCCCAAAAAAATTCTACTGCAAAGAAACAAAGACATGGAGGTTTTTAAGTGTTTTATGGATGGATAGTTCACTCCTGACATGATTCTCTTATTGCAGGAGTCAGTTATCAATTCATTAATTTGGTCCTGAGTTCTCCAGAGCAATAAGGACTCCAAAAGAGAATCCAGTGCATATGATCCGCAAAAGGAGCCACTTCTCAGACCAGGGTCCCAATGAAATATCTGGTTTTTTTGTTTGCTTTTTTGTTTAGTTTATGTTGGTTCTGGGGCGTGAACCCAGAGGCTGGACTCTGTCCTGAACACTTTTTTTTTTCCTGCCTACCAGCTCCAAAGCTAGTAATCTAATGCTTGAACCAAAACTCCACTTCTCGATTTTTTGCTGTGTAATTACAGATAGGAGTTTGACAAACTCTCCTGCCTGGGTTGGCTTTGAACTAAGATAGTAAGAAAGCCATGTGACATCAAATGTACGGTCTTCTCTTTTCAAATTAGAAATATTAGATGAAGTTTATTGTAAAGTTAATATTTGACTATTTTTCTTTCTTTTTTGTGAGCAACCGTACACAGTAGTTACAATTACATGGGCAAGATAAAGACTATATTTCTTATCAATCATTTTTGCCTCCTCTTTGTTTCCCCTTCCCATCCCTTCCCATATACCCCCCTCCTCCATCCGATCCGCCCGCCCACCAAAGTTGTAAAGTTCGTTTTTCTACATAACGATTGTACATCTCATTGTTGCAATGTGTCCACTTGTATCCCTAGTTAAATGATTTGCTTTTACAGAATATGTCCAGCAAAGAATCCATAACATAACTCAGCAAAAGTAGGTGCACTGAACCATTTTGGAATTTTTTTTTGGTTGGGAAGATTATTGAACTTGTCCTTCCTTTTGGGGAAACTTAAAGTCATATTTCACCTTTTTTGTTGGTTGTGGGGCTTGAACTCTGATCCTGGGTGATTAGCTACAGCACCACCTGCTGGTTTCTGGTGGTTAATTGAAGGTTAGGGTCTCATGGGCTTTCCTGACACAGCTGGCTTTGAACCACAATCCTCTGGTCACAACCTCCTTAGTAGCTAAGATTACAGGTGTAGACCACCAGCACCCGGCTGATATTTGCATTTATGTGCACTGAATGAGACTGTGTAGACAAAGAATGGAAATTTTAACCAAATGATGACATTGCAGCATTTCAGAAAAATTGAAGTAGCAATAAATATATCCTCTTTTTCCATTTTGTTACATTAATGACTGATGAGCTTTGGGACCCTTACATTAACATCCTCTGCCATCTGTATAGGTGTATTTAGTATCAGGAAATGTTCATAGAGAAATATAGAAAGAATGAGATTTTTAGAAAACAAAGGTATGAAAGAATAGCATAGAAGGAGATACATTTATCACACAGAGACTAAGAGCTAGCCTAAGAGATTTAGAATGTTAAAAGCAATGAAGCAAAGCCTAGTTGACAACAAGTTCTACAATAACTAAAAATGGTTCTCTAGAACAGTTTCTGGTATGCCTTAATTACTATCATTTATTCCTTCTGTCTGGAGTTATTCATTATATCCTTTCACAACTATTAATTAGCCTCTGCATTTTTGGTGCATAACTCACCAAAAAGATATCAAAATCACTTTGTGATTAGCAGTGACCACACAAATCCTGGAATAATTGAATTTCCAGAATTAATCTTCAGCTGACATCTAAGCACATTCTTGGCATTAATTGCTGTGACTTAATGAACAAAAATGTTTTTCAACACAGTATCCTAACATAAGTGCATAAATTAGGGACTGTTGTCAGGTGTCAGAATGGAAGAAGCAATTATATATTCCAAGTTCTTTCTTTTGCATTTACTAACTAATTTTTTTTGTTTTGTTTGTTTTTGTTCTTTTTGCCAGTCGAAGGGCTTTAACTCAGGGGTAGGGAATTTTCCTGATCTTTTTTTTCTAGCTCAACACTAGCACTCTACCACATGAGGCACAGCACCACTTCCAGTGTTTTTTTTTTAAATGGGTTACTAAGGAATGAACCCAGGGTTTCATGGCTGCTAGGCAATCACCGTACCATGAAGCCAAATTCCCAGAGCCCTAAATAACTTACTTAAGATGGCATTACATTTTCATTATGTAACTATCATAATTTTCGACAGGTGCTAGAAAATGATGTAGAAAGCAATACAATATTATAAGTCTAATAAAGTTGGATGGACAATGAATAACTGTCACGGTCTAGCTAGGGAACAGAAGGGCTTATCTCATGAATCTATTTCAACAGCTACTAATTCACAGCCCACCTCCAGAATGAGAGGGCCACCTTGGGTTCCATCCACATGGGGATCCTGGACTCCCACTTCCAGCACCCATTCAACCAGGTCTTGGGAAAGAGAGAGAGAGAAAAAAGTCAGAATTACAATTAAGTCTGGTGCCGGTAATTCAGAATTCTAATCCTAACTACACAGGAGGCTGAGATATGAGGATCATGGTTCATAAGCAGTCCAGGCAGGAACGTCTGTGAGACTCTTATCTCCAAAGAACCACCAGAAAATCAGAAATAGTGCTGTGGGCTCGTGTTAGAGCACTAGCCTTTTGCTGAGGCTCTCGGGAACAGCACCCAGGCCTAGAATTCCAGCCCCACGACTGACAGGAAGTGAACTTCCTAACACAAGAAGTGGACTGAATAGCACCCATTGTACTAGGGAGCATGGTAGCGAAGTAAGGCAGAGCTTCCTGTGAAGTTGAAGTCATAAGTAGGTCACCTGGCTTCTCTGTGCCTTGGTTTCACCAGCTGCAAAACTCAACACATTGAAGGATCCTCTTCCTCATGGGGATAGGGTAATGATGAAAAAGAGCCATGTTTTATTTGATAATCACACATCTGTTGCACGATAAATAACAGGGCCCACCTGAGCCCTTTCCGGGTATCTTCCTGTCATTTGCTCACAGAATTGCCCAGAACCTTCTCTGAAGGCCATTCCTTCTGTGCCTAGCCATGCTCCAGAGATCCTTCTGTATAAATCCCTTCTTTCTTCACAACTGTCCTGTGAGGAGAATGAGGTTCGATGGTTGTGACCCAACCCAGAGCTTCACCTGTGGTCAAGAATCGTCTGCTGTGATTTTTCTGCCAGTTCAAACTGACTTAAGAAACCATTCAAGCCACAGGAAAATCAAAAACCACAAGCAGACCAGAGACTCCAACAAGAGACAGGTTAAGGACACAAGGGAGATACACGATCTTCCCATCCCACCCCCCCAAAAAAATCTAAGAACTTCTTTTTGTACCTTTTATTTTAAAAAATTCTAAAAGTTTATTTTAATTTTTAACTTTTAATTTTTTTGTTTTCTATTAACATTGTTTCTTCCAATAATTTTTATTTTAGGGGTATATGTGTGTGTGCTTTTTTTTCTTTTTAAAAATTTTTTGTTTAGCTCTACTGACCATTTGATCCTTTTTTCTTTCCTTCTCATTCTTTTCATTTTTTCTTCTTTTTCATTCTTCTGTGCATGACATAATTGCTGTTCTGCTCATCCTCAGATATGCCAATAGTTGATTACTAGACCTTAGCCCCATTGTGTACATGCTTGATCCAGAAATTTATTACTCAATTTAAAACTTATTAGACTTAAATTCCTTAATAGCAGTACTACCTCTTTATACCTATATAATATATTAAGCATTATTATTTTTAAGTTTTTCACAACTCCTTTTTATCCCTCTCCTTCTCTTATTCTATCCACGTTCCTCTCTGAATATTCCATTTTCAAATTTGCATAATTTTTAAGTGTTGCACTTCTTAATTTTTAATTTTTGTTTTTCTATTTTTTCTTGTCTTTTTTCTTTCTCTTTCCTCTTATTTTCTGTCTCTCTACTATCATTCTATTCAACCTATTTCCCGCTTTGAGATTAGGATTGAGTTAAGTTAACTCTACCACAGCCTTTCCACATGCCTATATGCCTATTTTTGCCCATATCTCTCCCTAACATAATAATTTCTGTTTGCCAAATACTTCTTTATGGCCCATTAATATATAGTTGTTTGATATTGAATAGGTATATTTGTTGAACTAGATTTTTGCAGATTTTTTACTTTGCAACTACAGACTTTGGTTGATGCTTGCCTTAAAATAGTGTGCTAGCACAAAATTGGCCTTACTTTCATCTCAAATGGGCAGAGCAACTGGGAAAAACACAAGAAAAACGGCAAGTCCCGGTATCTCAACTCCCACTCATGATAATCAGGAGACAGAAAAGATAATGAATAACCCAGAGGAGAGTTCCCAAAAAGCTCTACAAACACTACTGGTAAACATGGTAAATGAAAATATTGAAAACCTGCAAAGGACTCTGAATGAGCGTGATAGGGAGAGAGAGTAGGCAAAACAAAGGTTAATACAGGAATATCATGAGCGTGAGGAATCTACTCAACGATTGATACAGGAATTGCATGAACAGCTTGAGAACACTGAAAGAGAAATAAAGGAATGTCGTGAAAAGACTGAGATCAATCAATGAGAACTACCGGAACTGCATGAATGTGAAGAAGCTAAGCAAAGAGTAATACAGGAATTGAGAGAGCTGGATTAGAATGCAGAAAGATCACTAAAGGCATTCATTGAATCCATAAACAGAGAACTGAAAGAAGTCAGGGAGACCACAAAGGAAATGCTGAATGGAACCCAACAGAAGGAATGGGAATAACCCATCAACTAAGTGATTTGAGAATAAACACTAAACACCAAATTAAGGAAGTAAAGAAGTTCATACAAGATATAAAACAATGCTCCAACAAAGAATTTGAAGCCATCAAAGCCGACCAACTAGAAGAAAAAGAAATAAAAAACAAAATAGAAAGTATTGATAGGAGGTTACACCATGGAGAAGATCGAATTTCGGGGATTGAAGACAGCTTAGATATTATAGAGAAACAAAATTCAACCATCCAAGACAAATCCAAGAAATATAATAAATCTATTCAACACTTGGAAGACACCATCAGAAGGCCTAATCTGAGGATAATGGCTGTAGAGGAGATCCTAGAGACACAAGTTAATGGTCTATGAAATTTGTTTAACAGGATCCTAGCAGAGAACTCCCCAAACATGCAAAAAGATAGGCCTATTCAGATACAAGAAGCTATTTGAACTCCAAATAGACCGGACCAAGATAGGACATCCCACTGTCACATTATAATCCACACAGGATCAATGCAGACCAAGGAAAAGATCCTTAAAGCTCTCAAGGAGAAAAGATCAATCCTATAAAGGGAAACCAATTAGAATCACCTCAGATTTCTCAGTGGAGACAATCATAGCAAAAAGAGCCTAGAATTATATATGCCATGCCCTAAAGACAGACAACAATCAACCAAGAATAAACTCTTCATAACTGAAGGTCAAATAAAAACTTTCCATAGCAAAGAAAAATTGAAACAATATATCTCCACCAAAACAGCCCTACAAAACATTCCTAAAGACGTCCTACACATAGAAAACCAACAAGACCACAATAAAGCCCAAGAAATTCCACCCAAACTGAGAATCCAATAACCTCAGGAAGAACCCAGTTGCCTCAGCCCCCAATAAGGTGGATAAAATGGAAGGTACTCCCAAATACCTCTCAGTCCTATCTCTCAACATTAACGGTCGTAACTCTCCAATTAAGTGACATAGACTATCTAGTATGATTACAAAGCAAGATCCTTCTATCTGTTGCCTTCAGTAGGCACATCTTGCCCATAAAAACAAACACATTTTCAATGTGAAAGGCTAGAACAAAATTTACCAAGCAAACTGCCCCTGTAAACAGACGGGAGTTGCAATCCTAATATCAGATAAAACAGACATCAAATTAAAATTCGTGAGAAGAGGTAAAGAAGGTTTCTCCATACTAATTAAGGGATCTCTCCTTCAGGAGGATATTACAATTCTAAATATCTATTCGCCAAATAACGGAGGACCCATATTTATCCAAGAAACACTACTTTCCCTCAAATCCCACAGAGATCCAAAGACATTAATTGTTGGGGCATTTAACACACCAGTTTCCCCACTAGATAGATCAACTTGACAAAAACTCAAGAGAAAGCACAGATCTAAACAACTGAATAGATCAAGTAGATTTCACAGACATCTACCGAATATTTCAGCCATTAGCACCAGAATACATGTTCTTGTCAGCAGCACATGGAATGTTTTCTGAAATAGACCACATTATAGGCCACATAGCAAACTTGTCCAAATTCAGAAACATTGAAATTATACCTTGCATTCTCTCAGACCACAAGGGAATAAAATTAGATCTTAACACCAAAAACCACCAAAGAAAGTCCTGTAACTCATGGAGGAAATTCAAATGTTCATGATATTCAACAAAAATGAACACACAAATTACCAGCTCCTCTGGGACACAGCAAAGGCAGTACTCATAGGCAAGTTTATAGTTCTCAGTTCCTACATCAACAAATTGGAGAGATCTGCAACCAACCATTTGATAAGACATCTGAGCCTCCTTGAAAAAGAACAGCAAGATAATCCCCAATCCAGTAGACGGAAAGAAATAGTTAAAATTAAATCAGAATTAAATGAATTAGAATCCAAAAAAACTATAGAAAGAATCATCAAAACTAATAGTTGCTTCTTCGAAAAAATTAACAAAATTGACAGACCCTTAGCAAATCTTATCCGAAAAAGAAGAGCACACAAATAAATAAACTGAGAGATGAGAATGGAAACATCACCACAGGAACAACCAAGATTCAGAACATTATAAGGGAATACTTCTCAAAACTTTATGCTAATAAGTGTGAGAACTTGCCAGAAAAGGGCCATTTCCTAGCAAATATTGACATGCCGAAACTAAACCATGATGAGTTAAACCATCTTAACAAGCCCATATCAAGCACTGATGTAGAAACTGCAATAACACACCTCCTATCTAAGAAAAGCCCAGGACCAGATGGCTTTACAGCAGAATTCTATAAGGCCTTCCAAACACAGGTCACACCTATACTACTTCAACTCTTCAATGAAATTAAGAGAAACTTCACTACCGAATTCATTCTATGAAGCCATAACAACCCTCATCCACAAACCAGACAGGGACTCATCACAGAAAGAGAACTATAGACCCATTTCTTTGATGAACATTGATGCAAAACTTCTCAACAAAATTTTGGCCAATCGACTTCAACAATTCATTCAAACAATGCATCATCTAATAGGATTCATTTCAGGGATGCAAAGCTGGTTCAATATACTCAAATCAATTAATATAATTCATCACATCAACAGAAGCAAGGATAAGAACCACATGGTTATCTTAATAGATGCCGAAAAGGCATGTGACAAGATCCAACGTCCCTTTATAATGAAGGTTCTGGAAAAATTAGGAATCCATGGAACTTTCCTCAATACAATAAAGGCTGTATATGATAAACCTATAACCAGCACTATTTTTTTTAATTGTATTTTATTTTATTTGAGAACATACTGTACAGAGGGGCTACAATTACATGGGCAGGATAATGCATACATTTCTTACCAAGCATTGCAGCCTCCTTCTTTGTTTACCCTTCACTTCCCTTCCCCGCCTCCCCCCTCCCCCCACCCAATTTTACCCCCCTCCCCCCACCCAATTATACCCCCATCCCCCCCCCACACCGACATTGTAAAGCTGGTTTAGACATGACATTTTGTACTTCTCATTGTTGCAACAGGTCCACCTGAATCCTTAAACGACTTGTTTGTCCCCATCTCCTCCACATGTTATACTGACATCAAATATAGTGAAAGCGGGGGTTACACTGTGGGGGAGGGACATACAAAGCAACAAAGAAATAATCTTATAAATGCGTTAGAGACACATGCATGAAAGAAACGAAAACATTAAAATACATATTTAAGGGTTCATTTTCCTAACATCACATTATCTGACCTTTTCCGCTTGACTCATACCTATACTAGATATTGCAAATAAGGGAAACCATGGGACCTATGCTTCTTTGGGCCTGGCTTACTTCACTTAATATAATTTTTTCCAAACCTTTCCATTTCCTAACAAATGGGGAAATGTCATTCTTTCTGATGGAGGCAGAGAATTACATTGTGTATATATACCACATTTTCTTGATCCATTCATCTACTGAGGGGCATCTGGGTTGGTTCCATATCTTAGCTATGGTAAATAATGTTGCAATAAACATAGTTGTGCTGGTAGCTTTAGTGTGGTCTTGTTTGTAAACATTTGGGTAAATGCCCAAAAGTGGGATTGACCAGCACTATTCTTAATGGTGAAAAACTAAAGTCATTTCCTCCTAACTCAAGAATGAGACATGAATGTCCAAGCTCTTTACTTCTCCTCAATCTAGTATTAGAATGCCTAGCTACAGGAATAAGAGAAGATGCAAACCTAAAGGGGATCCAAATAGCGAAAGAAGAAGTAAAACTCTCCCTCTTTGCAGATGTCATGATCTTGTACTTAGAGAATACCATAAACTCCACTCCCAAATTACTCAAAGTGATTCAAAACTTTAGCAAAGTAGCAGGGTATAAAATTAACACTCAAAAATCAATGGCTTTTCTGTATACCAACAATGAGAAAAGTGTGGCTGAAATTAGGAAAGCAACTCCATTCCTAATAGCCCTACAAAAAATAAAATACCTAGGAATTAACTTAACCAAAGAACTGAAGGAACTCTATGATAAAAACTTTGAAAACCTGAAAAATGAAATCAAAACAGATCTTAGAAAATGGCAAAAACTCCCATGTTCCTGGAAGGGAAAAATCAACATCGTCAAAATGGCAATACTTCCCAAGGCTATCTACAAATTCAATGCGATACCTATCAATATTCCCACCTCATTCTTCAAGGAAATAGAAGAGGCAATCCTATAATTCATAGGGAACAATAAAATACCCCAAATAACAAATACAATCCTCAACAGAAGGAACAGTGCTGGAGGAATATCAATACCAAATTTGAAACTCTGCGACAAAGCAATAGTAATCAAAATGGCTTGGTACTGGCATTAGAACAGACCTCAGGACCAATGGAACAGAATTGAAAACCCAGAAATGAACCTATAGACCTATAGCCTTCTAATATTCGATAAGGGAGCTAACAAAATACAATGGAAGAAAGACAGCTTCTTCAGTAAATGGTGTGGCAAAATTGGTTAACCACTTGTAGATAAATAAAGCACTGAACCTGAATCAACTCCAAATGGATCAAAGACCTCAATGACCAAGCAGATACCCTGAAAACAATACAGGATGGAATAGGGGAAACCCTAGGTCTCTTTGGCACAGGCTGAAATTTTCTTAATAGAGACCCAGAAACACAACAAATCAAAGAAAGTTTGGACAAATGCCATTACATGAAATCGCAGAGCTTCTGTATGGCAAAGGACATAGCTAGCCAGATCCATAGAAAGCCCACGGATTGGGAGATAATCTTCATTAGCCATACAACAGACAATGGTCACATATCTACAAAATACCTGTAACTAAAAAAAAATTAAATTCCCCAACCACAAATCTTCAAAGAAACAACTTCCCAATAAATAAGTGGGCTAAAAGTTTAAAGAGAAACTTCTCTAAAGTTTCTCTAAAGAGAAACTTCTCTCAATAGACACATAAAGGAATGCTCAACCTCTCTAGCCATAAAAGAAATACAAATCAAAACAACATTGAGATACCACCTCACCCCAGTTATAATGACTATAATCAAGAACTCTAATAACAGCAGATTCTGGAGGGGATGTGGACAGAAGGGAACCTTACTGCATTGTTGGAGGGAGTGTAAACTTGTTCAAACACTTTGGAAAATAGTATGGAGGTTTCTCAAAAGACTCCACATAGAGCTCCCCTATTTCCCAGCAATCCCACTTTTGGGCATTTACCCAAATGTTCACAAACAAGACCACACTAAAGCTACCAGCACAACTATGTTTATTGTAGACTCATTTACCATAGCTAAGATATGGAATCAACCCAGGTGCCCCTTAGTAGATGAATGGATCAAGAAAATGTGGTATATATACACAATGTAATTCTCTGCCTCCATCAGAAAGAATGACATTGCTCCATTTCTTAGGAAATAGAAAAACTTGGAAAAAATTATGTTAAGTGAAGTGAGCCAGGCCCAAAGAAACATAGGTCCCATGGTTTACCTTATTTGCAATAACTGGTATATGCCTGACTCAAGCAGAAAAGGTCAGGTAAGTTGGTGTTAAGGAAATGAACCCTAAGATATGTATTCAAAAATTTTTACTTTCATTCCATTTTTTCAAGTACATTTATAAGTTTATTTCTTTGTTGATTTTTATGTCCCTCCCCCATGGTATAATCCCTGTTTTCACTGTATTTTTTGTTGTTATAATTTATTGAGGGGAAGGGAAAGAAAATCATTTAAATAGGGATTACAGGTGGACCCATTGCAACAATGAGATGTACAAGTCCTATGTCGAAAATGGCCTTTACAACTTTGTTAGGGGGAGGTGGAGGGTTGGGTAGGGGAATGGGGAGAAGGTGGGATGGGAAGGGGAATCAAAGGAGGAGGCTACCATGCTTGATATGTACTCATTATCTTGCCCATGTAATTTTAACCACTCTGTACAGTATTTTCACTATAACAAATATAAAGAATAAAAGAATCAGCTGCTGTGGACTAAAAGTTTGCGATAATCCATCTAAATCGATGACCGCATGTTGTTACATGTCTACTATCCCAACACCAGAGGACAAGGTCTGCTGAAGCATACCTGTCATAGATAGGAGGACCTCGATCCAGCCCAGCCAGAGCATATCTTGAGTCTCTGTTTCAGAAATGCCCAAGACAGAAACATGGCTCCTTAGAGACATGGCGAGGACGTAAGTAGGGGGTCATGGTGCCCCCAGAGGGGTGTCTGACCCGAGGTAGGGGTGGTTTGGGGACAGACACTCACATGTGTTGCTGGGAGAACTTGTTTTAGGCTGCTCCAGGTGGGGCAAGCAGCAATGGCAGTGGCATTGCAAACACATGTCCTCAGAGCCGAGAACCAGGGCCAGGGAGCAGGTTGGGGCTTTACGCGCCTGGCAGCGTGCCATTGCCTAATGTTTGAAATTCTGCACCTTGGGAAGGAGGGAGGGGTGCTGGGGCATGGGCAGGCATCTCAATTTCCTTCTATATTCCAAAGTTGCCTGGAGTCTATTCCTCAACACTCAGCCATCTCTACCTTCCTCAATTGCTGTTAGTGGAGTAAACTAACAGAGGGAATCCAGGTGCTACCAGGCAGCATGGAATGTGGGCGTGTCCACCATTCTTGTATCTCATTGGTCAGAAAGAACTATGGGTGTGTGGCCAGAATCCTGTGATGAAAGCAGCATGGGCGGAGTCAAGAACATAGCAGCTCCCCCAGCCCTTTTCCCAGGGAACAATGTCCAATTCAGTTGGAGATGAGAGGGTGACCTCATTTAGCTGGACAACTTCACAGATTGTTGTGTATGTCTGTTTGTTCCCAGTCCCAGACCTTGTACTCAGGATATGAGCACAGTCTGTGAGCTGCTTTTGATCAAGGCTGGCCTTCCACACTAGGGCCACAGGGATTCTGGCTTTGTTGACACTCAAGTTGGACTTTCTTGCCTAGGGTGACTTCGACCATGATCTTCCCATCACTGCCTTGTAAGTATCAAGGAGGACTGCTGAGAGCCACTGGTGCCTACCTAATCATTGGTCTTGTTGAAGTTCTTGGACAGACTGGTGAGTTCCCTATCCTTGGGTTTAAGTGGAGGGAGCTGTAGTCCACAGTTGGAATCTTGGTCCTGCCACCTCCAAATGGAAGGAGGTACTAAGAAACTTATTCCTGTGCATATGATTACCAATGGAATATGATGTATGTCATGATTGAAAGAGCAGTTCTTGAATGATTCTAGGATAAAATTATACACAATTATGTTAAACAAACACATTAATAAAATTGGTGTATAATGAAATACCTTAGCATTATTATACTATTACATACTATAAAGGTGCCATTTTTCTGCCAAGACTGGGATTAGAACCCGTGGTCTTGGAAACTATGTTGCACTGTGGGGGAATGGAAAACTGGCCTCCTACAAGTCAAGAAATTCATGTATATTCCTTAGGCCTGAAATAGATCCCCACCACTAGAAAACATCCTATTGATGTACAATTTACATATATGATTTATATTTATATACATATGTTGACTCCATATTGCATTCAGTGCAATTATTTTATTTTTTGTTTTATTCATGTATTGACCATTTATTTGGACTATTATGGTACATAAAACATTGATTACATTGATTACATAAGATAGAGGTCTGCATATGTATTCTACTTCATACCTGACACCCAGGATTTTCACAGAAAAGGAAAACATGTGTCACCATCAATTTGTTACTCCACAATTCATTTTTGGGAAGTGCTGGCATCTCAACTCATGGCCTACAAGCCTACAAGGCCCAATTCATGAATGGTGAGTGTCAGCACTCCATCCCGGGGCAAATTGAGCTGACAGGCTTTTCCCAGGACCTGAGCTCAAGCCCCAGGGGGTTAACAAAATAAGAAGATTGACATGAAGATGGAAGTATGCTAATAAATATGTGTTTTTTTACAGAGTATCAAAGATGTCTATACATTATTCAGTTATATAGACTATATTCCTACCAATTCCTGGGTATGAATCATGTGTCCATTTAATTAATGTTATTGTTTTCATTCTTATACTATTAATGAAATAAATCAGTGTCCTGAAATTATTGCTTTCCTGTAAGTAATAATATTCCTTTAATGCTTCATAAATATTAAATAAAATCAATTAGCTTCCTGAAATGCTGCTGTCTAATTATATAGGTGCATTATTCATGATCAACTCATTGAACCTTGACATTGATAATATTCCATTGTTCTTCCTAAGGATGGGAACCATTTTCTTAGCATCTCCTGCCATTGGTTGGTGTTAGGAGGGGGATTCGAAATGAGGGCCTATGTTGCCATTTGGGCCTATAGCTTCCTGGATAGTCTGCCAGCCTTCAGCAATCCAAGGTGAAGTACCCTTTGCAACAGTGTCATTCAGACCCGTGCGGGTCACCGAGCAGAGGAAGAAAACATAAAAATGCCACATTTTTTCTGTGAATTGCTTTCCCTTCAAGACCTGGGGGTCTAGGATCCCAGAAGCAGCTGTAGATCTAGTGGCTCCACTCTGCCCTAGGGTCATCAAAGCTGAGGCAGAGTTGCCACAACCTGACTTCAAGTCCCTTATTGAGAAAAATAAAATAAAAAATTTAGCTCCCTGGCTTGCAATTCACACAGTTTATTCTTATAGGCGTTAGATTTGAACTCAGGATCTGGGTAAATCTGCAGCAATGTGGATGAAGGGGAAGATCACTGTACTTTAAGATAAGAAAGTCAGGCCTGTTCACTAGTCCTGAATTCAAGCCGCAGCCCTGGAAACATACTATTTATATACATTGTAAAGATAGGATTTATACTTACCTATAGATGTTCAGTCTATACATGTTTGGTGTGGTTGTTCTTTGAAATTTTTCTTTTATTTATTAATTTACCATTGATCATACTATGATGAAAACCATTCCATTTATTACATTGATGACATCCTATCACAGAGCATCTAGATTTGTAGAAATATTCTCTAACATACCAGGATTCTCAGGATCACCCAGGATATTCAGAGAAAAGGAAAATAAGTTTCACACTTGGCTTCTTTCTCTACAACCCACTTGTTGGTAGTGCTGGAATCTTAACTCAGGGCCTAGTAGGACCAATTGTCAATAAGTCAAGGTGAACACACCAAAAGGTGAACTAAGGAACTAGGCCATTCCCAGGATCTGACATTGATGGTGCACTATAGTCATAAATTCACAATTTAAACATACAATCTATATCGACATTCATGTATCAACAGCATCTTGTGTTTAGTGAACTTCTTATTTTGACTCTATTTCATGGAGGTATTGTGCATTTTACTAAATATGGTGACAGGTATAACTTTGCTGACATGAATGACAACCTGTTCCTATAGTTATAGGGTTGCCTATGAATTCTCCTTCTTGGTTGGGATTCAGGACTTTCACAGGAGAGGAAAATGTGTGCAACAACTGGATTCTGACATCAGGATGAATTTTTTTCAGTGCTGGGATTTGAACTCAGGTCTGGGTATCTCTGTTGCACTGTGGGGGAAGGGAAACCTCACCATCCTTGAAGACTAGAATTTCAGGCATGGTCCAGGGCCTGATTTGAAGCCCCAGCACTGGACAAAATTGCAAGCCCTCCTTTTTTAAACATAGGATCTCTCTTTACCTACAGGAGTGGTATGCATCTTGCATTCAGTGTATTTATTCTTTTTATTTTGTGTCTTATTCATGGATATATTGAGCATTGTATTGAATATGGTGACAGATATAACTGTGCTGACATGGATGGCAACCGATTCCCATGGCTATAGATTTGCTTATATAGCATTCTCCATCCTTGATGAGACCCAGGATATTCACAGAACAGGAAAACATATGCAACCTTGGTTTTCTCACATCAGAATGAATCTTTTGGCAGTGCTGGAATTTGAACTCAAGGCTTATCAGGCCCAATTGGTGAATGGGTCATGTTAAGCACAGCAGCCTGTGAACCTCTAAGGAGCCGGTCCATTCCTGGGACCTGAGATTGAGCCCTGGTGGGGGGCCAATATAGTCATAAACTCATAATTAAACAAAGGATCTATATTTCCAAACATGGGTGGGCTGCATCTTGAGTTTGGTGTAGTCATCCTTGCTGAGACCCAGAATTTGCACAGCAAAGGAAAACAGGTGAAACGGCTGGCTTCTCACATCAGGGTGAATTTTTGGCAGTGCTGGGATTCGAACTCGGGGCCTAGGAGGCCCAACTGCCTAATCGGTCCACGTGATCACATCAGACTGTGAGCCACTAAGGAGATGGTTTCTTCCCAGGAACTGAGATAAAGCCACAGGGAGGCCAAAATGGTGCTCAATGCATCATTGAAACATGGGATGTATATTCACATCCGTCTGTGGACTGCATCGTGCATTGAGTGTACTTATTGTGTTTATTTTGTATGTTATTCATGGATGTATTGTGTATTTTCTTATGTATATGATCAGAGATATAACTGGGCTCACATGGATAATAACTTATTCCCATGACCACAGTGTGGCTCATGCATTCTGCATCCTAGCTGAGACCCAAGACTTGCACAGGAAAGGAAAATAGATGTAACAAATGGCTTCTGACATCAAGATGAATCTTTTGGCAGGACTGGGATCTGAACTTGGGCCCTAGCAGGCACATTTGGTGAATGGGTCCACATGAACACACAAGCCTATGAGCGACAAAGGAGCTAGGCGTTCCCAGTAACTGAGTTTGACCCCTCCCCCCCGCGGAGGGAGAGTGGGGAGCACAATAGTTATCCATTCATAAGCTGAAGGTAGAATGCAAATAAGTACATATTTGTATAGAGGAGGATTGTGGGGACCTGTGATGGAATCCAATCTGTGAGTACCTATATTTGGATCTTTTCTGATGCATCCATTTCATGTATATGATGATCATTGTCATGCTTCATCAATCTTCTTTACATCTATACCCCATGAGTCTTATGTATCATTTCCTACTCTCATCATGCACGAACTACTCATTCAAGGATGAGATCGATCGCATGCCATGGCATTTTCTATGTCCAGAAATGAGTATCTCAGGATCTCCTGCCATTCCCTCCTCCTAGGGGGACTGAATTCAAGCCTTAGTCCTGGGAAAGATACTTTTTATATACATTTTAATGATAGGATTTATACTTCTGTTCCGATGTTCAGTCCATATTGTGTTTGGTGCGTTTATAAATTTTATTTCTTGTTTTATTTTTATTTACCATTTATGTTATTGACTCTGATGAAACCTATTCCATTTATTATATTGTTTACATTTTACATCCTATCACATAAAATATAGATTTTAGATGTCTTCTCCATGATGCCTGGCAATGTGAGGATCTAAACTCAGTGCCTAGCAGGCCCAATTCATGAATGGGTGAGTTTGAGCATGGGAGATTCTAGCCAATGAAGCTGTCAAGTGATTCCCAGGCACTGAGATCAACCCACATGTTTGGCCAAAACAGCGATACATGGATAGGCAGACGGTGGTATACAAATAAATATATATTGTTAAAGAGTGCCAGAGCAATCTATCTATGATTGAATGACACCTACTACATTCCTACCAATTCTTAGGTATTTATTATACCACCATTGAAGGAATATTATTCTTTTCATGCTTAATAAACTATACGTTAAGATCAATCAGCATTCTAGGACTATTACATCCAAGTTTTTACTAGACGGATGCATGAACTCTCATTCAATTGGTATTCCCATGCATAGGAATGTGTCTCTTGTGATCTTCTGCCATTGGTGTCAGGACTGGGATTTGAACCCAGGGCTTATGTTGACAGGTTGGCCTATGGCTTCACTGATAGCTCACCAGAATCAGCAATGTCAGGTCAGGTCCACTTTGCAGCCATGTCATTCAGACCCAGGATGGTCACCATGCCCCCAAAAAACGTAAAATGCCAGCCCTCTGCAGCTCACCACTTTTTGTGCTTTCCAGCTTTTTTTTTTCTTCCTGCAAGCCCTCTGGCCTAGGATCTCAGGATTGGCTATGGGTCTGCAGACTGCACCCCAGCCTAGGGAGATCCAAGCTGAGGAAGTGTTTCCATGACCTGAGTTCAAGCCCCATGGATGGCCAATAAATAAATAAATTAATAAAAATATTAATTATTTAACTAAATAAAAAAATAAAGCTCCCTGGTTTGGAATTTCTGCCAGTTTTCTTTCCTAGAGAGGGATTTGAACTCAGGGTGTTGGTAAATTTGTAGCAATATGAGGGAAGAGTTGCCACTACTTGAGTTCAAACCCCGTGCCAACAACAAAAGAAAAACTAAGTCACTGACCTCGGCAGGGTGAAGTAGTTGTGGAGATGGGAGGGAAGGGATGGGAGGAGGAAAACAAAGAAGGAGTCAACAATGCTCAATAGGAAATGTACTCATTACCTTGCTCCTGTAACTGTAACCCCTCTGTAAAACACTTTTGCAATAAAAAAGTACAAAAAAAGAGAAACAATATCGTTCTCAGAGAAGCACTTTAGAGGTAAGGAGAGTATGTCTGAATAGCTGTACAAATTCCACACTGCTTTTTTTTAATGTTAAGTATGGAACTGAGTAAACATAACTGCTTCCAATAAAAAAAAAAAGAAGTCACTGTCTTGGAACTGGGGCCAGTATTTCTGCCATTGCTAGGATTTTAGATCACTGTCCAGGTAACTCTTTTATACCATGGGTGAAGGTGAAGCTCACTGTCCTTGAGGAAAAGAAATTCAGGCTAGAGTTCCCAGGGCCTGAATGAAGGCTCTGCAATGGAAAAAATGTTTCTATACATGTTTAATATATGATATACACTTACATATATATGTTAATTTCACATTTTTGATTTTTATTTTTATTTTGTATTTTGTTTTCCTTTTATTCATTTATTGATTGATTATTGTATTTGGTATTATTACAATTTGCACATGTATAATAAAATTCTATACAATAATTGAGGACATTGCCTCATTTTTATTAATATTTTATTAAGTGTTGAAACATTATACGTAATTAAATGGAAGCATTTATCACAGTCTTCACATGTTTAGAGTCTCTCCCAAGAATGAGCTTTATACAATCTTTGGACATTTTCCTATTGGGATTTCTTTAAATTATTTATAGTCGGAAACCTTTTTCCTGAGGATAGGCAAATGAGGGATAAAATTGTAAGAGTGGGGCTAGAAATGTGGCTTAGTGGTAAAGAGCTCGCTTAGCATTCATGAATGCCAGGGTTTAATCCTCAGTGCTACATACTCAGAAAAAGCCAGAAGCTGTGGAGTTGCCCAAGTGGCTAACCTTGAGAAAAAGGAGCTCAGAGACAGTAACCAGGCCCTAAGATCAATCCCAAGGACTGCCAAAAACAATAGACAAACTGTCAGTGGCTCACACATGGAAGTCTAGCTTCTCCGGAGGCTGAGAGCTGAAGACCACAGTTCAAAGACAGCCTAGCCTTAGAAAAGCCTGTTAGACTCTTATCTCCAGTGAACCAGGAAAAGACCCCATGCGGCACTGTGGCTCAAATGGTTGAGTGTTTGCCTTGACCTGAGGGTCTAAAGGACAGTGCCCAGGCTTGAGTTCAAGACACACTATTGGGAAAAACGTGAGGGTTAATCAAGGTACTTTTCCTATTTGCTATTTATGAGAAGATCCTTTGAAAATGAACACTGATGTATACCAGAATTCGAGTCAGAGCTTAAGGTTCAAGTGTAACACATCCATATGCCCAGCCTCTCAGACTCTAGCATTGTAATCTTGTGACCTACAGGGTTCTGAAAGGTCCAATGTTGAAAGGCTTAATATGCTCCCCAAGCCCTTTGTGATAAGCAGTTGACTTGTATTGTCAAGGTCATCACAGTTCTGAACCTAGCAGAACACCAGTAGTTCAGGCCCATCATCCTAGCTCAGGAGGCTGAGGTCTGAGGATCACAGGGTGAAGCCAGCCAGGGCAGAAAAGTCTATGACACTCTGACTTCCACTTCTGAAAATCAGATGTTCAAGAACTTCCTGTGTTTCCTTTGATGATGAGAAGTACTTGCACTCTAAATGTTCTTAGAGTTCTTGAGCTATAGAAGCAAGAAAGAAACATTATTGACCCATACTTCAGGTTTGTTCAGCCCTATACTTCAGGTTTGTTAGTTTCTTTCTTTCTTTTTTTTATTATTTTAGGAGTTGATGTCTTGGCCTGGGTGCTGTTCTTGAGCTCTTCATCTCAAGTCTTGTGCCAAAAGCCACGTGAGCCAAAAGCCACTTCAGCTTTTCTGGTGGACCATTGGAGATAAGTGTCTCAAGGACTTTTGTGTCCAGGCTGGCTTTGAACTATGATCCTCAGATCTCATCCTCTTGAGTAGCTAGGATGATAGGCATGAGTGACAAGCACCTAGCTTCCACTTCAGGTTTCTTAGTAGTGAATTGGAGACAATAGGCTCATGGGACCTTTTGTGTCTGCGATAATTTGGAACCCGGATCTTCAGATCTCAGCTTCCTGAGAAGGCTGGATGAGTGACCTCAGCTATAGACCCCTACAATGTGGCCTTTGCTGCAAGGGTGTCCATGGCTTCATGCGGTAGAGTGCTATTCATGAGCCCAAGAGGTAAGGGTGAGAGCTTAGGCCCCTAGTTCAAGGTTCATGACTGAGAAAAAAACAAAACAAACAATTGTCTGTGGTAGACAACTCACTTGTCTTCAGTATTACATAATATTGTCCCTCTTATGGAGACATATCTGAGCCTCAATATTCTTGTCTGCATAATCATCTCAGTGGGGAGATCTTACAAGGACCCAATGAAAGAATGCACCTGGTGAAGGACATAGCACATGGCACTCTTTGCATGTCTCAGCACACAGCATCCTGTGTAAGACTCAGAACCCAGCAGCAATGCAGGACTCAGCACACTGCACTCTGTGAAGGACTCGGCACATAGCACCATGTGCAGGACTCAGCACAGAGTATCCTATGGAGAACTCAGCACATGGCTCTGTTCCACAAGCTGTCATTAGACTTAGGGTGCTCTAATCAATATCACCATTCTTTGAGGAAC
Source organism: Dipodomys merriami (assembly GCF_024711535.1). Lineage (NCBI taxonomy): Eukaryota > Metazoa > Chordata > Mammalia > Rodentia > Heteromyidae > Dipodomys > Dipodomys merriami. The sequence continues at coordinate 95,073 of NW_027202681.1, forward strand.
ATTTCACAAATCACAAAAGTTCACACCTAAGTGTTTAGTGGGATGTTTTATTTGGGGGAGGGGTTAGTCATGGAGCTTGAGCTTAAAGCTTGGGGATATTATTGTTCTAAATAACATTTGCACAAGGCTAGAACTCTACCACTTTGAGCCATATTTCAAAGAGTCTAGCAGACTTCCCGCCAGGTTTTAAAGCCCCAGAGTGGCCAGGATATCGGGGGTATGCCAGGGTAAGCCAGGATGATGGTGGTACCATTGGAGCTGGGTTGCAGCAGTTTATATCTGGCTAAGGCAGGTTAGGTGGCAGCTGTCAGCACCAGACTACTAGCGTGCACTGTCATGTGGTATTTGAAGTCCTGCCCTTCTATAGTTGCAGTTAGAACATTGTACCTCTTTTTGGCGGCAGTCCTGGGGCTTGAGTAAGGGCTTTGACACTGTCCCTAAGCATTTGTGCTCAAGGGTAGAACTCAATTGATTGAAAGACAGCAGAACTTCCGGGTTTTCTGTTTATGTGGTGTAGGGAGCTGAGGCGAGACTCCGCCCACTCCCTTGTAGCTTTGAGGTAACCACCCCAGACGGTGCTTGGCGGGACGCCTGGGCTGTGCGCATGCGCGAGCCAGGTAGAGTCCCCAGCCAATCCCATGACACCTGGTGACGGTGAAAGGCAGGCGACCAACAATAGAAAGACCCGTGTTCCAATTCCCTATATAAGTGGCCATGTTTCGGGTGCACGCTCTCTCGCGCCCAAGCTCTCCTACAACTAAAAGGCTCTCCAATAAAGCGTGATCTAAGAAGACTCCTGGTGTGGTGGTCGTTTTTCCTCGCTGGTCGAGTAGACGGTCGCTACAAGTGGTGCCGAAACCCGGGAACGAACCAGGGACGGGACCCGCGCGAGAGGCTGAAAACCGGAGCCAGAACTCAACACGCGGAGAGGGGACGTCGGTAAATATCCCCCGGTATGCTGTTCACTGTAGATTTAGATATTTATTGGTTGCTTGCATTGCTTCTTCCTTTGTGGCTTGTCTTTTTGATGGTGCGCACTTGCCTCGAGGAGGGAGGGTTTGATTTAATCCAGGAAGGATACAAAGTACTACCGCGGCATCAGGATAGTCTATCAGAGTCAGCATACAGTAAGGGGGAGGAAAATAGGCCTAAAAGAAAAAGGGAAAAAAGACAAAAGGATCCTAAAGAATTAAAGCAAGAGGGACTGCAGCCCTCACAAAAGGAGAAGGGTTTTAGGGAGGGGCTCTCAAGGAGACCCCCATGCCCTTCTTTAAAAGCAAACCGGTTCTCAGCCCTACATGTGGAAGGGCGGGACCAAGAATATAGTAATCTTGTGAATGACTCAGAGGAAGAAATGTTAGAGGAGGAGGGAGAGCAGCTCGATCCAGCTGATAGTGAAGAGTTAGAAGAGGCTGCGGCGGAGCACGAGGCAGACAGATATGGGGGGTGGCGCCCCCTAGGGGTGGGAGTACCGCAGCAGCCAGGGAGAGGAAACGGAGCTGCCCCTCACCCGTCGGCCCCCCCGCCGTGCCCGCCGGCAGGGAAGAGTCACTTTATAAAAGAAAACACCTGGTCGCGATTAGCAGCCACTTTCCCAGTCTTTGAGAATCCCATTACTAATGAAAGAGATTTTGAGCCGGTTTCCTACTCCCAGTTAAAAGATTTAGTTGAGGCAGTCAGGACTTATGGGGTGACGGCCAATTATACCACTGCCTTGCTTCAAAGGCTAACTATTAATGCTATGATTCTGTGGGAGCAAAAACTGTTCAATATTTTCCTGAATTAGTGGCTAAACAGGCAATTTTGATCTGAGAAAAAAAAAAGAGGCAATTTTGGGTATAAAGTATTGTTTAATGCACTTTGCAAAAATTCCAGATAAATTAATTATTCCATACACCCATGAGCAAGTTGAAATTTTAGCAGCCACAGTGGATATCTGGGCAATCCTTGTTTGCTCATTTCCAAATGTAATTGATAATCATTATCCTAAGCATCCTCTGCTCGCCATAGTTAACAAAAATTTAGTGTATTTTCCTGTTGTCACTTCAAAGGAGCCCTTGGTTGATGCTCTAACCATCTTTACGGATGGATCAAAATCTGGACAAGGTGCCTTTTTTGTTCAAGGACACAAACAGCCGGTAGTCTTTAATTTTCGGCCGAATGCCCCACAGGCTGTTGAATGTTTAATTGTGCTTGAAGTTTTTAAAAGATTTGATCAACCTTTTAATTTATTTTCTGATTCATTATATGTTGTAAATGCCGTTGCTTCTCTTGAAGTTGCTGCTTCAGTTAAGCAGGCCAGTACAATTTCTAATGTTTTGTTACAGATTCAATCCCTTATCTTAAACAGAAAACACTCTTTTTATATTGGACATATTCGTGCCCACTCTATGTTGCCGGGCCCGATGGCAAAGTGTAATGCCCTGGTGGACCAGGCAACTCGGGCTATGGCTCTGGTTGCTGCTGATCCTGTAGAATTGGCAAAAGACTTTCATAGATTGTATCATGTACCTGCTAATACCCTTAGGAAAAGATATAATTTGTCCAGGCATGTGGCAAGAGATATTGTTAAAGCCTGTAAATCTTGTGTTACCTTTCATCATCCTCCCCATGTGGGGGTAAACCCCAGGGGGTTGAGACCAAACGCCCTATGGCAAATGGATGTTACTCATCTGACGGAATTTGGTAAGTTGAAATATTTACATGTGTCTGTGGACACCTTTTCTGGTGTCATTCATGCCACACCTCTGGCAGGAGAAAAGGTGTCTCACGTCAGAATACACTGCTTAGAAGCTTGGGCAGCTTGGGGAAAGCCCCTTAGACTTAAGAAGGATAATGGCCCTGCTTATACTTCCCATGGTTTTCACGCCTTTTGCGCACAAATGCAGGTTGCCCACACCACTGTATTGCCCTACCATCCTCAAGGACAAGGTATAGTGGAAAGAGCTAATCGAAGCATAAAAGAAATGCTTCAAAAACAAAAAAGGTGAATTGCTGAGTCCGCGTCCCCCAGGGAAAGACTTTCTCTTGCGCTCTTTACCCTTAATTTTTTAATTCTAAATGACAACGATCAGTCTGCCGCAGATCGGCATATGACAAGAGACTCCATGGATACTAAAGACATGGTTATGTGGAAGGATGTTATTAATAATAAATGGTATGGACCGGATCTGGTAATAACGAGATCCAGGGGAGCTGTTTGTGTTTTTCCACAGAGTCAAGAAGTACCTCACTGGGTGCCAACGAGACTGACCAGGCCGGTGGAGACTGCAGAAGAACCCCATCTTGAAGATGCCATCCACTCGTCTCCTGATACATCTGATCTTCCTGCTGTTAACAACAGTGCTAATAGCAATCCCTGTGACAGCTAAACCAATGATGCTGTGGGCTGTTACAATTTACTGACTGGATTGCCTCTGCGGTGTCCTTTGTCAAAGAGCGGGTGGGAGTCGGAATGTTTTTAGCCTGCTGCTTGGGAGGATGCATGGTCTGCCTATGGTTGGTCAGTCGCCTTCGAGCCCAAACCAGAAGGGACAAGGTTGTTATCTGGCAAGTATTAGCCGCTTTGGAGAGTGGATCCTCACCCCAGATTTGGCTGTCGGCCCTATGAGGCAGTTAAGCCTTACCGTTCTGCATAGCCTTAGCACCCCGAGGGATCAGGGGATCCCATTGAACCGGGACAGGTATGCAATTTGCAATTTGGGACAGGGTGCAAGGCAAGTGCACTGCACTTGAGGAGATGGTTCTCATCTCCTCAAGAAGAGCATGCTGGGTTGCAAGTGGGTTGATGCCCAAGATCCCACCTCTGCAAAAAAGGCATCGGACGGGCCTGGTCATCACTGGGGAAGGCGCGCCCCTCAGGCGAAGGCCAGTGCAAGGTCCTAATGTTTTAGACAGAGGCCCAACCTCTACTCTTACCTGTTGCCATAAAACAAAGAAGAAGGAACTGTAGGGAGCCGAGGCGAGACTCCGCCCACTCCCTTGTAGCTTTGAGGTAACCACCCCAGACGGTGCTTGGCGGGACGCCTGGGCTGTGCGCGTGAGCGAGCCAGGTAGAGTCCCCAGCCAATCCCATGACACCTGGTGACGGTGAAAGGCAGGCGACCAACAATAGAAAGACCCGTGTTCCAATTCCCTATATAAGTGGCCATGTTTCGGGTGCACGCTCTCTCGCGCCCAAGCTCTCCTACAACTAAAAGGCTCTCCAATAAAGCGTGATCTGAGAAGACTCCTGGTGTGGTGGTCGTTTTTCCTCGCTGGTCGAGTAGATGGATGCTACAATGTGGCACTGAAGAATCAAACCCAAGTCTTCATGCTCAATAGGTGAGCACTTACCCACCAAGCCCCAGGAGTGAACGAGGTATAAATAGATAGAGATTGGTATATATATATATATGTATATATATACATATATATATGTGTGTGTGTGTGTGTGTGTGTGTGTGTATTATATACACAGAAACATGTCTGTATATTATTATTTTATAGATATTACTACCAATTATTACTTATTAAATTATGTCTCCATTTAATGATGTGTCCCATTTAACAATTCATAAAGCATTAATTAAATTACTCAATATCCTATTATTGTTTATCTCATATGTACATACATCCATAAACATAATTTCATATTTTATAGAATGCGACAGATTTCTATATATTATTAAATTATGCATCATGTGTTACTACCAATTATTAGGTATTTATGTTTCCATGACTTTTTTATTCTAGTAATACTTAATAAAATATTAAACTTAATCCACATCCTATAGTTTTTGTTTCTAATTTTATCCTAGAATGATTCACTATTAATTCAATCTGTTTTTTATTTATTGTAGTGACAACTCTTCCACCTATGACATTCTTTACATTTATGACATCCTGTTACATAACATATAGATTTGCATCTGAATTATACATCCTACCTGTCACAGATCACTTTCAAAGAAAAGGAAAACAGGTGTCACACTCAGCTTCTCACTCCAGGATTACATTTTTTGTTGTTTTGTGTCAATATTTTGTTTCATATAACAGAAATTATAAAAAAAAATCAGTGATTTAGAACTTTTCCAAATAGATTACTTCAAAGACTTTAGTGGAAAGAAAATATTTTTGTCTATATGAACTCAGAATTTTTGATTCAGAAATCTTCTTTCCTTCATTTAAAATCACAGTTCTGAATTTATTATGCTAAAGTAGCACCTACTAATTTATACAAAATGGTCCAAACTATTTTTACTTCACACTATATGTAATATAGAGTGTAATAATAATGATGAGTAATATAGTATGTAATAATTGCCTTTGGGGAAAGTCAATTACAGTAGTTTTTTGAGATACTGAGTAATTGTAACAATTATATTTGATTCTATTAAAAAATTCCAAGTTACACCTAAAAATTACTCACAGTTATAAATTAATGATGAAAGATAACATTGTTTATTAGAAAAAGCGAGATGGTTCAATTAGCTTGCTTTTTTAAACTAGTCTTGAATCTGGGCTATGGTGGCTCATGCTGAAATCCTAGCTACCCAAATTTCTGAGTTCTGAGGAGAGTGGTTCAAAGCCAGCCTGGGCAGAAAAGTCTGTGAGAATCTTAGCGCCGATATATCTCTTGCAAACTAGAAACGGCACTGTGTCTCAAGTGGTACAGTGTTATTCGTGAGCTGAAGAGCACAGGGACAGTGCCCAGGCCCAATGTTCAAGCCCCACAACAGGCAAAAAAAATTAGCATGGATTTTTCTTTATTATTTCATGATATTTTAATGTGAAAATACATACCGAGGGTTTAAAATTACATGAATAAAGTAATGAGTACATTTCTTATCAAGCATTGTTGCCTCCTCCCTTTTTTCCCCATCCCATCTCCCTTTCTGCCCCCTGTCCCCCTGCGCCAAAGTTGTAAAGTTCGATTTTCAAGTCTTGTACATGTCATTGTTGCAATGGGTTCACATGAATCCCAATTTGTTTTTTCCTTTCCCTCCCCAAAATATACCAACATCAAATACAGTAAAAATAGAGGTGATTTCGTGGGGGAGGGACATAAAAAGCAACAAAAAAATCATCTTGTAAATATGGTAGAAACAACAGCAAGAAAGAAAAACCATTTGAGTCCTTATCTTGGTGTTCATTTCACCTAACATCAACTTGTCTGACAGTTTGTGTTTATCTCCGACATATATTAGTTATTGCAAATAAGGGAAACCATGGAAGCTATGATACTTTGGGCCTGGATTACTTTACTTAATATAATTTTTTCCAAGTCTTTCCATTTCCTAACAAATGGGGCAATGCCATTTTATTTCTGATGGAGGCATAGAATTCCATTGTGTATATATACCACATTTTTTAATTGTAAGAATATTGTACAGAGGAGTTACAATTACATGGACAAGATAACAAGTACATTTCTTATCAAGCGTTGTTGCCACATTTTATAGATCCATTCATCTACTGAGGGGCATCTGGGTTGGTTCCATATCTTAAGTATGGTAAATAATACTGCAATAAACATAGTGGTGCTGGTAGCTTTAGTATGGGTTTGTTTTTGATCATTTGGGTAACTGCCCAAAAGTGGGATTGCTGTGTCATAGGGGAGCTCTAAATGGAGTCTTTTGAGGAACCTCCATACTACTTTCCAGCATGGTTGAACAAGATTACAGTCCCACCGACATCCTGTCCAGCTAGTCTTGTTATTACAGTTCTGCATTATAGCCATTCTAACTGTCGTAAGGTGGTATCTCAGTGTAGTTTTGATTTGCATTTTTTTATAGCTAGGAAGGTTGAGCATTTCTTCATGTATCTATTAGCTATCCTTTTTTCCTCTTCAGAGAAGTTTCTCTTTTGTCTTTATCCACTTATTTATTGGGCAGTTGCTTCTTTGAGGATTTGTTGTTGGGGTATTTAATTTTTGAGTTCCAGGTATATTTTAGATATGAGACCCTTGTCCGTTGTATGGTAGTGAAGATCTTCTCCCAATCCGTAGGCTTTCTATTGATCTTGCTAGCTATGTCATTTGCCAAGCAGAAGCTCTGCAATTTCATGGATTTCCATTTGTCCAAACTTTCTTTGATCTGTTGTGTTTCTGGGTCTCTATTAAGAAAATTTCAGCCTGTGCCAAGGACACATAGGTTATCTCCTAGTTTGTCCTGCAATGTTTTCTGGGTGTCTGCTTTGACTCTGAGGTCTTTCATTCATTTGGAGTTGATTCTTGTTTTTTAATTTTTATTTATTTTATTGTGAAAATACTGTACAGAGTGGTTACAATTACGTGGGCAAGATAATGAGTACATTTCTAATCAAGCATTGTAGCCTCCTCCTTTGTTTCCCCATCAGGGTGATATATATGGATCTACCTTTATTTTTCTACAAGTGATTAACAAATTTTGTCAGCACCATTTACCGAAGAAGCTCTTTCTTCCATTCTGTTTCTTAGCTCCCTTATGGAAAATTAGGTGGCTATATGTCTATGGCTATATGTTTCTGGGTTTTCAATTCTATTCCATTGGTCCTGAGGTCTGTTCTTGTACCAGTACCAAGCTGTTTTGATTACTATGGCTTTGTAGTAGAGTTTGAAATTTGGTATTGATATTCCTCTAGCACTATTCTTTCTGTTGAACATTTTTGCTCTTCAGAGTCTTTTATTGTTCCACATGAATTTTTGGAATTCCTCTTCTATTTTCTGGAGAAATATGTTTTTAATATTGATAAGCATCACATTGAGTTTGTAGATAGCCTAGGGAAGTACAGCCATTTTCACGATTGGATTCTTCAAATCCAGGAGGATGGGAGGTTTTTCCACTTTCTAATTTCCATTTTTATTTCCTTTTTCAGGTTTTTAAAGTTTGCATCATAAAGATCTCTCACATCTTTGATTAAGTTAATAACTAGGTATTTTATTTTTATGGGCTATTATGAATGGAGTTGCTTTCCTTATTTCAGCCATGCTTTTCTCATTGTTGGAATACAAAAAATCCATTGAGTTTTGAGAGCTACTTTTTCCCCTGTTACTTTGCCAAGGTTTTGAATGAGCATGAATAATTTCGAAGTGGAGTCGGTTGGATTATTTAAATACAACATCATGTCATCTGCATATAGGGAGAGTTTTACATCCCCTTTACCTATTTGGATCCCTTTTATGTTTGCATATTGTCTTTTGCTGTAGCTAGGCATTCTAATGCTAAATTGAAGAGAAGTGGAGAGAGTGCACCGCCTTGTCTCGTTCCTGAGTTAAGAAGAAATGGCTTTAGTTTTTCACCATTCAGTACAATGCTGGCTGTAGGTTTGTCATATACAGCCTTTATTGTATTGAGGAATGTTGATTTGATTCATAGTTTTTACAGAGCTTTTATCACAAAGGGTGTTGAGTTCTAATTTTATTCCTTTGGATACTGTTTCTTGGCTCTTACTGTGGTCTTGTTGGTTTTCTATGTGTAGGATCCTTTTGTCTTTTGTAGGGCTGGTTTGGTGGAGATACATTGTTTCAATGTTTCTTTGCTATGGACAGTTTTATTCGACCTTCAGTGATGAAGGATAGTTTAGCTGGGTACAGAATTCTTGGTTGATAGTTTTTTGTCTTTAGCGCATGGCATACACCATTCAAGGCTCTTCTTGCTTTAATCGGCTCTGCTGAGAAATCTGGAATGAATTTAATTGGTTTCTGTTTATAGGTGATTGTTCTTTTCTCCTTGAGACCTTTAAGGCTCCATTCCTTGGTCTGAATTGATCCTGTGCAGATTATAATGTGACAGTGGGATATCTTGTTCTGGTCTGGTCTATTTGGGGTTCTATAAGCTTCTTATATCTGAATAGGCCTATCTTTTTGTATGTTTGGGAAGTTCTCTGCTAGATTTCTGTTAAATAAATTTTCTGGACCATTAACTTCTTTTTCTAGGTGCTCCTCTATACACATTATCCTCAGGTTACGCCTTCTGATGGTGTCTTCCAAATGTTGAATATCATATTTTTTGGATTTGTCTTGCATAGTTTAATGTTTTTTCTCTATAATATATAGGCTGTCTTCAATCCCCGAGATTCGATCTTCTGCATGATCTAACGTACTGTCAAGACATTCTCCTTTGTTTCTTATTTCTTTTTCTTCTAATTGGTCGGCTTTGATGGCTTCAAAATCTTTGCTGGAGCTTTGTTTTAGATCTTGTATGAAATTCTTTACTTCCTTAATTTTGTGTTCAGTTTCTCAAATCACTTAGTTGATTGGTTATGGTTTCCCTGGACACTCATTCTTTCTGTAGGGCTCCATTCAGCATTCCATTTGTCCGCTCCCTGACTTCCTTCAGCTGTCTGTTTATGGATTCCATGAATGCCTCTATTGATCTGTGTCTAGTCTCATCCTGCTCTTATAATTCCTGTATTACTCTTTGATTAGTTTTGTCACGATCACGCAATTCCAGTAATTCTCTTTGGCTGTGGTCCTCCTGCTTGTGTATTTCCTGGATTTATCTTTGACTCTTCTCAACCTGCTTATGAAATTCCAGCATTAATCTTTAAGTAGCTTCCTAATGCTTACAAGATTCCTGTATTAATTTTGGCTTGCCTCCTCTTGCTCCCTATCACACTCACACAGAGTCCTTTGCAAGTTCAATCAATTCATTCACCATGTTTACTAGTAGTGTATGTACAGGTTTTTATGGAGCTTCTCTGGATTATTCGGTAACAATTCTCTCACCTGATTAAAATGAGTGGGAGCTGAGTTACCTGGACTTGCCATTTTTATTGTGCTTTTCGGCTTGTTTTGCCCATTTGGTATGAAAGTAACACCAATTTTTTGCTAGAACACTATTTTAAGGCAAGCATCAGCCAGCGTCCTGTAGTTGCACAATCAAAATTGCTGCAGATACAATCTAATTGAACAGATACCATCTATTCACCATCAAACAACTATGAAGTACTGTGCTACAAACAACAAAAAAGGATTTGGCAAACCAGAAATTATTAGCTTTAGTGAGAAATGTGGGGACAAATAGGACTAGAGGGATGTGGAGGGGTCAAAGGAGAATAAATTTAACCAATTCCCAATCTCAGAGAGGGAAATGGATTGGACAAAATGACATGAGAGAAATGAAAAAAAAAAGAAAATTGGAAAAACAAAAACTAAATTTAAGAAGTGAAACACTTAAAAATTATGTACGTTTAAAGAAATGATACCGAGAGAAGAAAAGGATAGGATGAGAGGAGGGAAAAGATAGAAAGAAACATGAAAGCAAAAAAAAAATATTAAAATTAGTTACTTGATAATTATGTAGGTATAAAGAGATGATGTTGCTTTTAAAGAAGTTAAGCCTAAGAGGTTGTGAATTGAGTAATAAATTTCTGGATTAAGTATGTACACAATCGGGCATAAGGTCTAATAATTGACGACAGGTATATCTTGGGATGAGCAGAACAGCAATTAAGTCATAGAAAAAAAAGCGAGAAAAAATTGAAAACAATAAAAAAGGACCAAAAGCTCAAAAGAGATTAAACACACACACACACACACACACACACACACACACACACACACACACACACACACACACACACACACACCAAAAATTAAAATTATGAGAAAAAAGATTAACAGAAAACACTTTTAAAAATAAAAAATTTAAGAAAAGTTTCAAAAAAGAGTTCCTTGATTTGGGGGGGGGGGGGTGAATGGGTAGACCCTGTATCTCCCCTGTGTCCATAACAAGTCTCTTGGTAGAGTCTCAGGTCTGCTTGTGGTGTTTGGTTTTCCTATGGCTTGATTGGTTTCTTGTCTGTTTGGCAGGCAGAAACTGCTCTGTGTTAGGCATGTTTTTTGTTCCTCCTCACAGGCTAGTACAGTGGGAGGGAGATCTGCTTGGAGTATCACAAAAGAGGAAGATGACTGTTTCCTCTAGTTTGGAGATGCTGTGATGAGGCTCGGTTCTGGGTAGGGTTGAGGTCTTTCAGCAAACTAGCTTTTCCCTGAGGGGCTAACTCCTGAGACACTCACACAGCCCAGCTTGGAGCTTTTCTCGGGCTTTATGTTTACTAAATTTCAATTGTTTTTCTAGACTGTTGTAGGGAAAGGCAGTCTGTGGCTGTGTTTACCTGGTGAAGAAAGTCACTCCTTTGTGTGTGGAGTTTTTTCTGCCTGGCCTGGGTGACTTTCTCCTGGGTGGAACTGACATAAAATCTGATATCATAACTGTCTTCATAAACCTATAGTGTGATCATGGTATTTCCCCTGCCAGGTAAGTATGGGAAGGGATGGGAAGTGGAAACAAAGGAGGAGGATACAATGCTTGATAAGAAATGGCAGGGGGGGAGGCTGGGAAGGGAGGTGAAGGTCAAACAATGGAGGAGGCTGCAATGCTTGGTAAGAAATGTATACATTATCCTGCCCATGTAATTGTAACCCCTCTGTACAGTATGTTCAAAAATAAAATAAAATAAATAAATAAAAAAGAAATGTACTCATTATCTTGCCCCTGTAATTGTAACCCCTCTGTAAGTATTTTCACAATTATAAAAACCTATTGTTACCTATTGGAACATGTTAAACATATTGTGACCTCATCACCATTATAACATCACCAACTAAGTATAACATCAAAATATTATTATCACTCGATATTGTGACATCATGTTGCCATTATGATATCACTGTTCCATTGAGTTTTTCAAACCTATTATGACCTCATAACATTTTACAAAACTCGTGGCCTTTGAGCCTATTAACTTGTGAACTTGCACACTTATTATGCATAAAATACAAGACAATGCAATGAGGCACATTGAAGATAATTTTATTTACACTAGAAATGGGCCCACATTTACCTCGTCCTGGGCTGAACACTCAGTGACAGCCCAACCCCAACCACCAAATCTCAGACGTGCAATAGGCATAGTTAATTGGTTTGCAAAACACCAACCCCCCAAATTATAATCTGCACAATCTAAACTTCAATAGGTAAGGCTTTTTCCTTTTCCCTCATTCCCTCCTTCTTTATAGACTTTTCCTTCATTTCCCTTTTTCACTTCCATCACTTCCTTCTTCTCTTTACGTCTCTCCACTACACTTCTCGGGACTGGTGGCCAATTGACTTCCTTCCCCTTCTGCTCTCCCTCAAATTCCTCTTCTCTCAGATCTTTCCCCTTCTGCTGTCTCACCACTTCCTTCCTTGCAGGTCATTCCTTGATTTTCTCCAATTCCATTGCTCTGACCATGCAGCCTATATATAGGTTGAATCCCTCCATCACTCCAGTGGGTTTCCTACCTAACAGTTTTCAACCATCACTTCACAAACTGTCTGTTCTCCAATCAATTGTTCACAGCTCATCATGTGAGGATGACATCCGACCCCCTCCAGCAGCATGCCCTGCTCACTTGTGTGGCATGCCCCATGCACTCCAGTGGGCCAGGTCATGGGGCAACATTGATTAGTGGGCCCTGCTCATTAATAGGATCATGCTCCTTCATATATCCCCCAAAGTTTTTCATGTCCAATCAAATCCTTGATTCCTTCTAACCAAATCCTAAAATTTCCTTCTCTCCACCCAATTAATAGGCTGAAAAGGTAAATTTAATAGAAAACAAGTAAATTATAGAAACAGTAGTTAGAACTAATTAACACTTAGTAAGTCTTATCTTTAACAGTCCATCTTGCAACCTTCTCTGTATATTGGTCCACTACCTATTCCACTTGACACTGATGGATCCAATGCTGTTTTCGTGCTAATACAATAGGGGACAGTGATGTTAGCACCCCCAAGTAAGTTCCTTGCCACTTCAGTTCCAATTCAGGAGCATGATGCATTTTTACCCACACTGGTTGTCCAGGCAAGAAAGAGTGGGTGGAGTTTCTTATTTTCTTTTTTAACTCCATTTCTTAGTTTATTTCACTTTCCTGTGGTCTAGTTTTTTTAATTTATTTCTGAATTGAGACTTGCTATAGAATAAACTAAACTAATCTCCCTAAAGAAATTTTCCTTCCAACTGGATTTAATTTCTTATTTTATATTTGAAATTTTTATTTTCATCCTAATGTTTATTTTTTAAACAATTTTTATTATTATTATCTTTAAATAGTTGTACAAAGTTCCCATTCTACAAAACAGTACACAAATACAAGTGTCTTACAACATTGTCACCCATTCCTCCTAACCCTTCCATTCTCACACTTTTTTGCAAAAATTGAGATAGGTGATTACATATTTTTCACATATTTCACAGTATTGTGGAATTGTGATACTTAGTTAAAGTCACAAACACATTTTAACCTTGACAAGGCAAATTATTGTTATCATATTCCAATGTTTGTTAATTCTATGAGCTTTTACAATCCAAATTATTTTTCCCAGCACAGGTGATATTTACATTATTTTTCCTTTTGCTTAATGTAGGCTATTCCCTCTTACCCTCTTTCCCTCTCATTCATCTCTTCCTACCACTGTTTTGGGGTTGCTTAGTTATTTTTCTTCTATGTCCAGTGCAGCTGATGGGCCCCTTTGTTGTATGTTGTTCCATTTTCCACTTATTGTGTTCCTCCTCCTGGCTTCCCTCCATTGCGTGCATATTTCTGCCGTCTACATAGTCAAGAACATGGAGTCATTCATGGTTATACAACAAAATGAGTGGCTGTCCTTTGTTTCTCGAGTCCTTTTTACTTTGCCATACCTTCTTGTATTTTGGCTTTAGCATCCACCTATCAGGTAGACTCTATGCCTTTTGTCTCAGTGTTCTTGGCTTACCTCACTCAAATAATTTGGTCTAGTTCCATCAATTTCCCTGCAAATAACTTCATTTTGTCCTATCTAATAGCTACATGGTATTCCTGTGTATAGGTTCCACATTTTTTGGATCCACTTATCAGTTGTGGCTTATCTGTGTTGTTTCCAAATCTTGGCTTTTGTGAACAGTGCTGCAATAATAATCATAGAGCTGTGTGTGTCTATGTATGCTGGTTCCTGTTTTTCAGAGTAGATGCCTAGGAGTGGTATGGCCAGTACATAGGATAGGTCGATATTTAGCTTTCGTAAGTCCCTCCTGACTGCTTTCCAAAGTGGTGGTATTAGTATATGTTCCCAATTACAATGCAATAATGTTTCTTTCTTTGTATCCCTTCCAGCATTTGTCTTTGACTTAATTTAGGATGTGGGCCATTCTGATTGGGGTAAGGTGGTATCTCAGAGTTGTTTTTATTTCCATTTCCCTTACAGCCAGGGATGATGAACATTTCCTCATGTATTTCTTTGCCGTTTTTATCTCTTCTTTTAATAAATCTCTCTTTAGCTTCCTTGACCATTTCAAGATTGCTTTGTTAGGTATCTGAAGGGTTAGTTTCTTAATTTCACCATATATAATATAATGGATATTATAATATAATGGATATTAGACGCTTATCTGTTATATTGCTGGTAAATATTTTTTCCCATTTCTTCCCATTTCCTGGTAATCTCTATGACTCTTTTTTTTTTTAGGCTTTTATAGTTTTCATGAAACAGAAACTCTATGTCTTTAGTTAGGTTAATTCCTAGACACTTTTTATTTTGAGGTTATTGTGAATGGTGTTGTTTCTTTGATTTCCCTTTCTATTTGTACATTGTTACTATACAGAAAGGCGATTGATTTCTGTTGGTTAATTTTGTATCCTGCTATTTTGCCAAATTGGCTTATAAGCTCTAAGAGTTTGGGGATGGAGTGTTAGGGGTCAGTTATTTATAAAATAATGCCATCTGCAAAAAGAGATAGTTTATCTTCTTCCTCTCCTATGTGGATCCCTTTAATGTCTTTCTCTTGCCTTATTGCTCAGTCTATGAATTCCAGAACTATATTGAAGAAGCGTGGATAGAGTGGGCATCCTTGCCTTGTTCCTGTTTTTAGGGGAATTGGTTGTAGTTTTTCACTATTAAGTATAATATTGACCTTTGATGTTCCATGTAAGGCTTTTATTATGTTATGAAATATTCTTTCTATTCCTATTTTTTCAATAGCGTTTAACATAAATGAGTGCTGAATTTTATCAAAAGCCTTTTCTACATCAATGGAGATAATCATGTGGTTCTTGACCATGGATCTGTTGATGTGATGGATTAGATTTATTGACTTACATATGTTAAACCATCCCTGTATCTCTGGAATGAAACTCAGTTGGTCATAATGTATGATTTTTTAAATGTTTCTGGATTCTATTGGCTGCAATTTTATTGAGGAGTTTTGTATCTGTCTTAATCAAACAGATTGGTGTGTAGTTCTTTTATTGTTCGGTCTTTGCCTGGTTTCGAGATGAATGTGATATTGGCTTCATAGAATGAGTTTGGGATTACTCCCTCTCTTTCTATTTCTCTGAAGAGCTTGAGGTCTTATAGAATTCTGTAGTGAATCCATCAGGTCCTGGGCTTTTCTTGTTGGAAGATTTCTGGTTACTTTTACTATCTCATTGTAGGTAATTAACATATTTAATTGATATCTTTCTTCTTCATTCTGTTTGTCCAATTTGTATTTCTTATTTTTCAGGCAGAAACAAAGTTTATTTACTGAACTGCTGCCCACACCATGTATGGTGGAGAAGCATGGCTTAAAATGAAGGGGGATGACCCACCTCTGGGCCAGAACTTATCTAGGCTAGGGAAAGGAAGAAGTTGGCCAGGTGGGGAAAAGTGTGGCCACACTGGATCTCAATGTAACCTCAGGGTCTGTAGCCCTCCTAAAGTCAGATGGGAGGCTTGTGACCAGAGGTGGCCCAGGATGTGATCTAGCAGCAGGAGAAGGTTACTGCTTCCAGGCTTGCTAGTTACCTATGTAACAGATATTGGGCGGAAACTTAGCCAAGAAGGAGGGAGGTGTTCCTGTTCAGACCTTACATTCCAGCCTTTTGTAAATTATGAAAAAAGGTGAAGATTCTCTCTGGCTCTTTCCTGTTTGCAAGGGGTATCAACAGTAGGAGTAAAAGGTTGAAATGACATCCCCTCTGAGAGAAGGCAGCAGGCAACAGCTGTCACTTGGGCAATGAGTCCTTTGATGAAGTCTGGAGGAGGCAAGTCTCTTGGACGAAGTATGGAGAAGTCTCATGAGGCATTGAGGGACTGAAAAAATACTAGAGAGCAAATAAATGGCAAGAGGAAGGACTTGGGGCTGAAAATGTTGGTAGAAATATCCCTAGCTACTTCTGACATCTGGCGACTAGGTAGAGAAGAAATCAAGTGACAAAGGCAAGAATATAAATTCCTGTCCAATTGAAGGGTAGACAGGTATGGACATTAGATGGGCAGTCTTCATACTTCTATTGACCTCCATGCTCCGGTTACTTTTGAAAGGGCAGGCACAAAGTGGCTGATATGGTATCATATCCTCTTACTCTTTTCCATGTTCCTTTGTTCTGCAGAGTGGCTGAGTCTCAGTGTCAATGGTGTGATGGTTTGTCCCAGTTGGTTTTCAAGGAGGTTTGAACTCAATTCCTGGGCACTATCCCTGAGAACTTCTGCTCAAGTATAGCACTCTACCACTTTGAGTTATAAAAACTCTTGCAGTGTTTTCTGGTTGGAGATAAGAGGCTCAGTCCAAGCTTCCAGCCTGGCTTTTTGCAAGTTAGTTGGGAGATGGAGTCTTAGGGATTTTTCAGCCCGGGCTGGATTTGAATTGCAACTTTTGTCACGAAAATCCTTTGTTATTTCCAATTAAAGCAACAAGGAGATAAAAGAGAATAAATAGAGCTTACATGGTTCTTAGCAAGAAATGACCAAATATTCTGCAATGACAAAACTTGTTAGATGGGAGAATCTTAGCACAGAAATGCCCAATGTTTTAGAATCACATAGTCAGTACTAGCCTAAACAACACAAAACAAAAAAGGCAAAACTCAAATCCTAAAATTTTAGACAACAATGTTCAGACATCTTTGCTAACAAAGCACATCAGGTGATTAGGCCTCAGTTACCAGAGTCTGTGAAAAGAACAACTTGTTAGCAAGAGGGGGCCAAATCCTTCACCCACCATTTGGCCAAGATGGCGAACTCAAGATGGCAAATTTCTAAAAAATTGCAAAGAAAGCCTGAACAAAAAATCAAGCCTAGTTTGGCTAGCCTTTTAGAGGGAACCTAGAATGGGTCCCCTGGACCCAGCCCATGTCACACGCTTCATGGCACAATACAAATAGTTGTAGAAAAGAAATGGAGAGATATAGAAAGTTGGACATGATAAGCAGAGAACAAAGAGATTCTGAAAGTGAACAGACTTCTGACCATGTACCATTGCAGAGGCAAAAATTGTCTAAATCTGAGAACAGCATAAAATATTAGGTGCTCTGGCTATCCAGGGAGCGCAAGAGGCATTTCAGAGGGGTTTCATGGCTTGGGCATGACTCTTAGCACCCCATTAAATGTGTAGGAGAGTCAGTCTGGTGAGTGAAGGAGAGCTGACCAGGCAGATGCGATGTCCCTACTTCCCCTATAGCAGTCTAGAGAGAAATGGCCAAGATCCCACAACCAAGCAACCTCAAGTTTGGAGGTGACCAGCCTTTCCGATAAAGGCTATAGGAACTCTCTAGCATGGTGCCACATCTGAACAGAAATTGAACAACAGAGAGCCGTAGAGAGTAGTTTCACTCACCAGAAAAGAAAAGTGGTGTGGACGTGGATGTGAAGTCCAGCAATGGTATTGGTGAAAAGTCTCGCGTGGTGTCTCAAGGCAGTTTAGTTCACAGAAAAGGAGTGGTTAGGAAATTCTAATATTTCCAACTCAATAACCCCATCTGAGTTACAGCATCATATATAAGGAACATTAAGTAGGTAGGTTTCATTCGGTAGCCTATGAAGAGAATACTACACACTATTAAGTCACGAAAAAAAGTTTATTTACCGAACTGCTGCCCCAACCATATATGGTGGAGAAGCAGGTCCAAAAAGGAAAGGGGAGATAGTAATTTGTATTTCTGTAGAAATTCATCCATGTCTGCTAGGTTTTCCTTCCTTTGTAAGTAGAGTCTGGAATTATTTCTTTATGATTATTTGGATGTCTTGGATGTTTGTTGTAATTTTTCCTGTGGTATCTCTGATAATATTGATTTGGGTCGCCTCTCTTATTTTGTTAGTTTCTCTTGCCAGTGGTCCGTCAGTCTTATTGATTTTTTTCTGAAAAGCAGATTTTTGTTTTATTAATTTTATGTATAATTTTTCTGTCTTTATCTCATTAATTTCAGCTCTTAGTTTTGTCATCTCTTTCTGTTTAGCAATTTTAGGTTCAATTTTTTTTCTTGTTTCTCTAGCAGTTTTAGTTGTATCATAAGATTGTTTACTTGGTCTCTGTTTTCTTGATATGTGCACTGAGAGCAATACATTTGCCCCTCAGGACTGCTTTCACTGGGTCCCAGAGGCTTCTTTGTGATATTTCTTCATTTTCACTGAATTGTAGGAACTTTTTAATTTCTTCTTTAACTTCTTCTGTGACCCATGTATTGTTCAACTTAGTTCAGTTTAATTCCCATGTGTTTAAGTTTTTCTACTTTATACCTTCTTATTGAGAACCAGTTTGATTCCACTATGGTCAGATAGAATACAAGGTATTATGTTGATCCTCTTGTATTTGCTTAAATTCCCTGTATGAACTAAGAAATGATCTATTGTAGAAAAAGTGAAGGGGTTGGCAAGAGTTAGACCCTGCTGGTGTAAATGCCTGTAATTGTAGCTACTCAGGAGACTCAGATCTGTGTATTCATGTTCAAAGCCAGACCAGACAGGAAAGTTCATGGGGCTTTTCTGGGGTTGTTCAGTACCACACCCTGCGTCATGTCTGGGGTTGTTCACCACCTTTGCCACTCTGGGCTGGGCTGAGCTGCTTATGCAAGCCAGTATGGAGAGGCCCTCCACTCCACCAGCAGTGAGGTGTTAACCAGTGCTGTGCCTCAGGCTGGGCTGGGCTAATTATGTGGGCCAGTATGGAGAGGCACAAACCGCCATGAGTCTGGAGTTGTTCACTGCAGCTGTCCACGTCCCAGTTATCACTGCTGCCCCGGGCTGGACTTGGTTGTTCCTGTGGGCTAGTGCCAAGAGGCCTTGTGCCCAGAATCTGGGTTGTTTGCCACTACTGCCAGATGCTCCTGCTGCTCCAGGTTAGGCTAGACTGTTTACACCAGCAGGACAGAGGTGCCACACTGCGAGTCTAGGGTCGTTCACCATTGTTGACAGCTGCTGCTGCTCCTGACTGGGTTGGGGTGCTTGCACCAGCCAGGCAGAGGCGCCATGCCAGGGAGGGAGCGGGGAATCTTCATGCCGGCTCTTCTGAGATTTTGGTTTGTATTCTCTGGGTTGGCACTAGACCTGGGGAGTCTTCTGTGAACCTTGGGATGTTTGTGGGTGTGTGGTCCTCGGAGGGACCAGAGCCATGCCACTTAATCAACCTGGCACAAAGCCCCACCACTTATGCTGAGCAGCGGGGAGCCCCAACAAAGGTTGGGGGAAGGATCTTCCCACTTTACTGTCTGTGTAGGTTTTTCCCTTTTCTTTTTTCACTTCCTGTATCTTTCTGAGTAATCGCCTTTTTTCTGGGTCACTTGCAGAAATGGACCATTGAAATCCAAACTCTGTATTTTGTTGGGGAGAGCTGTGGTGTTTCCCTGCTGTTCCATCGCCATCTTGGCCCTCCCCTTTATGTGGAGTTTTTCTTAGGTGGCCAGTGGGCCTTGGTTACCAAAGGATAGGTCCATAAATGAATATGTTGTAAAGCCAGCAGTTTGTAGCTAGACATTTCTGTTAATATAGCCTTCCCAAATTTAGGAACCAAAGTGGGTGGTCCTCCCTAAAGTATTTCAAAGGGATTAAATCCTTTAACATAAGGGCTACATCTTGCTTGAAGGAGAGCAAAGTGGAGGAGGCTCACCTAGCCATGGACAGTCTCTGTATTTAATTTAGTTAGTTTCCTTTGAGGGCATATTCATTCTTTCTAATGCTTTGAACTCTAAGTTCTATAAATGGATTGTAACGTCCAATTTATTCCTAGAGTGTTAGTTAATAATTGAGATCTTCGGCCATGAATGCAGGGCCATCTTTGGACCCCACAGCTAAGGGTAAGCCAATCAAGGAATTATAACATGCCTCAGCTCAGCCTGAAAAATCTCCACTATTACTAATAGATACCAATACCCATACTTTCCACGATTTACCTGTGTGAAGTCCACTTTCCCAAATTCACTATCTGAGGTACCTCAAATATGAATTCTTTCCATAGGTTCCAGCTTTTCAGCATTTACCTATTGGAAATTACCTACACACCTTACAAAGTATTGTCAGGGTAAGTCCCCACTGATTTTCAGAACATTTTTAGGTAGTGGCCTCGGGAAATTTACCAGGGTGCAAATATCTACACGTAAACTGACAGAAATCTTAAGCCTGTATGCATTTTTCACAAGTTCAGTGTTAACATTTGCACACTTATTACAACTGTTTTTGCTTCATACTTTAATTTTAACGACTAGTAGCTCTACAGACCTCACTGGTTTTATAGAGTGATCTCCCAAGCTACCTGATCAGCTCAGATGATTCCCTGTATCTTAGGGTCTTTAGTTTCTTTAACTCCTGTACAGTACTCTGAACCTTGGAGACTTCTTCCATTTTATTCTCCTCCTTTTCGCTCAAACTTGCTTTCAAGATCGCACTCTCCTTCTCAATGTGCTCCTTAACCTGTAACTGTTTTGGCCGGGTCACAGGAGAGTTCCTTTGACTGGACAACTGCTGCTCCTTCTCACAACTTTGCTTGTTCTTCAGCTCCTCCCTTAAGTTCACAAAGATTCTATTGCGAGGTATTATTTCCCACCTCCACCTGTTCCATTGGGACATGATGCTTCTGCTTTAGATTTCTGGTGAAGATCTTAGCAGTCTTTTGGGGCTTTTACTCTAGTAGTTTCTCTTTTTAGTTTTCCACTTCAGTGTATTTTTGTGACAGACCTTTCAACTGTTTGTTTAGCACTTTTGTTTTTCTTCCTAATGCTCTTTCCCTTTCCCCAGCATTCCCTATCAGAGCATGTGGTCCTTTAATTCTTTCTGAAGAGTAACAATCCCTTTCTTGAGCCTGATATTTTCCTGTTTACTTTTCTTGGCCTCATCTTCTATGACACAGCACATCCCCGTCTCCTCTGCTAACTACTCATTCCTTCTTTCTCTAATGCTTTGAATTTCGGGTGACACTCTTCAGAGCTTATAATCGACATGTACTTCAGCCTAATACATTCTTATATCAGGTCCAGCTCCTTTTTCATGGCCATGATTTCTTAATGCAGCATCATAATCTCTTCTTTGCCTCATTTGTGCTTAGCGAGGATGGCAGCATTGGTGCCCTGTGCTTCTGTCAGCCTCTGATCTGTGGTCCCCTAATTTGCCTTATGCTCACCGAGGCTACTGTACTTGAATTTCATTTGATTCTGAGTGTTTTCTGGGTTCCTTTTTAGGATTTTCTTCTCATCTTTGACTCTCACAAGTTCCTAATTCATATTTTCAAATCCTTTCTTCACATCAAATAATTGTCTCTGTTTTCTCCAGTGTGCTCTTCTATGTGCTTTTAATCTCTTGGTGGGTTTTGACTGGCACATATCGGTGACTCTGTCTTTTATAAGCCTGTTTTTTGAGATAGAAGTGTGTGAATATTTTCTTTGTCACGTTTCTCCATAAGTTCAGAAGGCTGTTTTTTAAATTAACACAGTTGGACTTCAGAGCCCCATGCTTCTTTGCATATTTCTCAGAGATATGAACACATTTTCCAGATGGTTAATGTGATTACTTAACCTGTAATTTTCTATCTTTCTCCTCCTTGGACATTCCTTTTCCCAATGTCCCTTTTGCTTGGAATAAGCACACTGATCTAGTCCTAGAGGTTCCCTACTGCCAGTTGCAACTGAATTGTACTGTCTTTGCCAAGAATTTCTTCATCCCTATTCTGTTGCTCCTACCAAAACTCAAACCCCCTTCTTAAACTATTTTTTTCCAGGGTATCTCTGTTATCAAACACCCACTGGGCAACCACTTCCAACTTAAAATACACCTTTCCCTCAAAACCTTCTAACTTTTGAAGGTTTCTTCTAATATCTGGGGCTGACTGGGTAACATAGGCCATATTTCCGGCTTTTTGATTCTCCAGGGCTTCAAGATCAATAGGCTTATAGATCCTATAGGCTTCTGGGAAAAGTTCCAGAAAAGCATTAAGGTACTCATTGGGGAACTGTATCATCTCACTTACTTTAGACGGATGACTTGGCTTTCTAGCCACTGCGGTATACCTGCTATCTGAACCTGGCAATAATTGGTAAGCATTTCCATACCTCGATCCCTGTTAGTCTCAGCTTGGGTAAGTCTGAGGAAAGACTTGCTCCAATTGGTCTGGTTCAATAGTGGACCTACTGTCTGGTCCAAGGACCACCTTCAAGTCACCGAGCAGGATTCACTCCCTTTTCTACCAGGTGAAAAGCACCTGTAAAATTTTCTGACACTTATCCCAGATGTGCTTGTTTGTGAAAATTGCTGTTGCTAATGAGGTAATGAGCGCCTGTTTTTAATTTTTTTTCTGAAAATGATGTTTTTTTCTGTTTCCATTTATACAGGTCACTAGTGGTAAAGGGAACATATATTAGAAAGGGGGCCTGTTCACCATCTCCTCCATATTCCTGTCTCAAGGGTAATAAGATGCTGATGGCAAAGAATAAGAGGGAGAGTACATCAGTGCATCTTCCTCTGAGGGACTCTATAACCCTGGGGGAGAATTTTTTGTATATGACAACTTTAGGCCTTGTTCTCCCATCCTGAGAAAAGGACTAAACAGAAGTGCATACAGGACACTGATAGAACTATCAGCATACACACAGAGACCAATAGCCACAGACAAGTAACCCACATGTCCCACACCTTTCAATGTTGAACTCTACAGAATGTCCCAGATGACAGACATAACATCCCAGATTGCCTCTTGAGGAGGTCACAGATGACCTCTGGAGGACATCACATATGTCCTCCCTAGGAGGCCTTAGATGACCTCTCATGGAGGTTCCAAATGGCTTCCCAAGAAGTGTCAGATGACCTGCAAAGGAGGTCCCAGATGTCCTCTCAATGAGGCTGAGATTACCTCTCACGTATCTCAGATATCCACTCAAGGAGGCCACATATGAACTCCAGAGGAGGTTCCAGATAACCCTGTTGAGAAAGCCACAGATGACCACCAGAGAAGGTCATATATGGTTTCTTCAGGAAGTCCCAGATAATGTCCAAGACGGTCATATTTTTCTCATCAAGGTAACCTGAGATGACCTCCCAAAGAAGCTCCAGATGACCTCATAAGTGGTCTTAGATTGCCTCTTAAGGAAGCCCCAATGACTACTTTTGAAAAGTTCTCAGGTAGCCTCCTGAATAAGCCCCAGATGACCTCTGTAGAAAGTCCAAGATGGCCCCTGAAGGACCCGATGACCTCCAGGGTAGGTCTCAGATAGTTTCTCAAGGAAGTCACAGATGTACTCATGATGAGGTTCCAGATAGCTTCCCAAGGAAGCCCTACATGACCTCTCAAGGAGATTCCAGGTGGATTCCCAAGGAAGCCCTACATGACCTATTGAGGAGTTCCCAGATGGCTTCCCAAGGAAGCCACAGATGACCTCCAGATGGAGTCCCCAAAACAGGCTGGCAAGCTTGCCCAGATGTACCCCTAGAGGTACCTAAATGACTTTTTTCCATGTTGGTACTCCGGAGACAAACACTTGAAGTAGATTCTCAACCATGAAGGCTGACACTCTCCTATGGGGATTTTTCCCTGGGGCCAAGGCCTGATGCTATCCAAATGGATTATATCGATGGGGGTCTCCAATTATTAGAACCTCTATTGTTCAGGAGAATCCATTGAGACACAAAGGGCAAGCATTTTATCCCCCTTCCGTTAGTCTATCCTTCACAGGCAGACCTATACTTCCTTCAAGGTCTTTCCCCTTTTCCTTTCTACCAGTTCTTTCTTCTCTTCAGGTTTCTCCACTCTCCACAGGCCTGAACTGCTTTGCCTGGGTCAGATGCCATCCTTTACCTCCTGCTCTCCCTCAACTTCCTCTCCTCTCAGGTCTTTCCCCTTCTGATATCACACTACTTCCCTCCTTCCAAGACTTTTCCCTTTTTCTCTTCTCTTCTATTGCTCTGAATAAGCAGCCTATATAAAGTCTGTAACCCTTCTCCACACCAACTGCTTAACAGTTTTCAACTGTCACATCCCAAACTGCCCACAGCCCAGTCACTTCTTAATAGCTCAACCCTTAGTGATTACTGCCCCAGGCCCTCCCACAGAATGCCCCATCTTCTTTGGTGGCATACTTTGTCCTCTCCAGCTGGCCAAGAGATGGGGCCACGCTGATTATCAGACCCTATAGATTATCAGGGCCGTGCTGATTATTACAGTATCATCCTTGTGAACTAATAGCAGTTGAAATTGGAAATTTGATTGTGATATTACAAACTCATTGTTACATCACAAACCATTTTGACATCATCAGCACCACGACATCACAAACCCATTGTGATAAGATTGTCATTGTGACATCTCAAATCTATTATGACCTCTTAGCTCGTTTGGAAAATCACATGCCTTTTTCAAAATCACAGTCCCTTTGTGTATCCATATCCTTGTTTTTAACTAATCACAATTGAGATCAGATATGCCATTATAACAACAAAAAGTGTTTGTGACATCCTCAACAGTGTGACATCACTTTTTCTTTATGAGAGCATCAGCTCATTGTGACATCACCAAACTTAATGACATCATCGCATTATGACAACAATTCTCATTGTGACATCATAGACACATTGTGAATGCTTATTCTGTGATTTCATTGTATTCAAAATATGGCATGGGAATTGCTATCAGAAACGAATTTTTGTGCCTACATAACAATTTTGAGCTGGGCGCTTATGGCTCATGCCTATAATCCTAGCTTCTCAGGAGGCTGAAATCTGAGGATCACGGTTCAAAGCAAGCCTGGGCAAGAAAGTCCAAGAAACACTTATCTCCAATAAACCACTCAAAAAACGGAAGTGGCGCTGTAGCTTAAGTGGTAGAGTGCTAGCCTTGAGCTGAATTGCTGAGGGACAGCACCCAAGCCCAGAGTTCAAGCCCCACAACCAACAAAAAATTGACATCATAATCACTTTGTGCCATCACAGTGCCATTGTGATATCAATAACACAAGGTGACATCACAAACCTCTCCTGTCTTCATAACTTTTGTGACATGCTTACATTGTGATATCTTAGACCTTTTTGCACTCATAATTTGTTTTCATCCTCATATTTCATGTATGACATGAGATACCAGGAATCCACTGTGACATCATGACCATTGTAACATCACACTGACAGATGCCATGATCATCATGTCACATTGTGACATCACAAAAGGTTTTGATCTCACAATTAGTTGGTGATGCCATACAGGTAAGGGATCACAGTAGGTCTATGATGTCACAATTGGTTGGTGATATTAAAATGGCATAAAGGATCTCATTTGTCATGAAATCACAGAGAATATGAGTTCACAAATGGACTGTGGATGCTCCAAAGGCATGTGTTGTCACAAATGTAATGAAGTCCTAGGAGGATTATGATGTCACAGTATGACACAATGTTCATGATGTCTGTCAGTATGATGTCACAATGGTCATGATGTCACAGTGGATTTCTGATATCACATGTCATAACTGAAATATAAGTTTCAAAACAGATTATGAGCTCATAATGGCCTAAGAAATCACAATTACAGCACATCACAAGACTTATGAGGACAGGGCAGGCTTGTGATGTCACCATGGTACTGTGATGTCACAATGTTTAGGGCATGTCACAATGACATGATTGTTCTAAATGGTCTTTAACTTACAATGAGTATATGAGTTCACAAAGGGACTGTGTTTTCTCTAAAAGTATGTGTTGTCACAAACATATTGAAATCCTAAAAGGTTTGTGATGTCAGAATTTGACACAATGGTTATGACATCTAGCAGTGTGATCTCACCATTGTCATGATGTCACTGGGAATTTGTGATATCAAATGTCATATGTGAAATCTAATGTCGACAACAGATCGTGAGGACAAAAAGGCCTAAGGTATCAGAATTGCAGCATGTCACAAAAGTTATGACAGGATAGGTTTGTAATGTCACGGTGGGTTAGTGATATCACAATGGCAATGTGATGTACAAAGGGATTGTAATGTCACAATGGTTGTGATTCACAGTTTGTTTATGATATCAAAGTACAGGCCACATTTGAAATAGAATGAAATCACAATAAAAAAGTATTTATGGCTATGATGTCACGATGACAATGTGAAGTTCTAATTCTTTCATAACATTTTAGTTTTGTGATTTCACAATTATCAGATGGTGTCACAATGACAATGTGATGTCACAATTGTGATGATCTCAAAAATGTTTCTGATGTTAAAATGGCATGTCTGATTCTCAATTGTCAATAATTCACAGTGGAGATTTGGGTACACAAAGGGATTGTAATGTCACAAATCTATGTATTTTTTCAAAGGTTATAAGAGGTCATAATAGATTTGGGAAGTCACAAAGTGATCCTGGTGTCAAAACAGCAATGTCACAATGGGTTTGTGATGTCACAGTGGTGATGAGGTCACAATGGTTTAGTTAAGTCATAAGTTTGTAATATCACAATTATTTGTCCAATTTCAATTGCTCCTAGTTCACCATGAGGACACTGTAATAACCAGCAGTGCCCCCATAATCCACGGGAACAGATAGTCATCATGATCTCCTGGTCTGGACCAACAGAGAAGGAGGTGCATGCCACAGGAGGGGAGAGAACATGCTGCTGAAAGAGATAAAATGTGAAGCCCCACATGGTGAGCTGCCAAGAAGTAATTGGGCATGGACATTAGGGAAGTGATGATTGAAAACTGCTATAAAGGAAACAGATTGCAGTGGGGGAAAGGTACAGCCTATATATAGGCTGCATGTTCAGAGAAACAGAAGGGGAGAGAAAAAGGGGAAAGACCTGGAAGGAAATAAGTGAGGAGACTGCAAGAGGGTAAAGACCAGGGAGGAGAGGAAATTGAGGGAGAGATGGAGGTGAAGGACGGCAACTAGCCACCTGGTCAGGGCAGGACAAGCCTTTCAAGCATAGAGTAGCCGGAAGAGAAAAAGGGAATGGTGGAAGGAAAACATGAAAAGATCTGAAAGGTAGGACAGGTCTTTAGAGAAGGAGGATGAAGAGAAAGGAAAAAGCCTTGTCCTTTGAAATGTGGAACTGTGGAGATCATTATTTTGGAGATTGGTTGTTTGTAGACCAGTTAACAAATGGCTGGGGTGCTCTTCGAAGTTCTGAGGGTCCATGGTTGAGGTTGCATTTAGCTCTGGGCATCCAGCCCAGGTCAAGGTAGTCCCCTGTTACAAAATTTAAGACGACAAGACAGGTTTGTGATGTTACATTCCATTAATGATTTCACAATGTCAATATGAAGTCACAAATGTAATGTCACAATGGTGATGTGGTCACAATGGGTTTGTAAAATCAACCTATATGCCACATTTGAGATAGAATGAAATCACAGAATAAGCAATCACATTGTCTCTATGACCTCACAATGAAAATGTGATGTCATAATGCTATGATGTCATTGTCATTTTGGGATGTCACAACGGGCTGCTGGTATCATAACAATGTGATCTCACTCTGGAGATGATGTCACAAAGAGTTTGTAATGGTACAATGGCATGCCTGATGTGAGTTGTCCTTTGTTCACAATGAGGATAAGGTTACCCAAAGGAACTGTGATGTCACAAACACCATGTGCTTTTTCAAAGGTGCTAAGAGGTCACAACAGGCTTGGGATGTCACAAGGTGATTGTGATATCACTGTGGGAATGTGATGTCACAATCGGTTTGTGATGTCACAGTAGTGACAAGGTCACACTTGGATAGTGATATCAAAATGAATTTGTAATATCACCATTACATGTTCAATTTCATTCTACTAGATAACAATGAAGATTCGAGTTCACATAAGGAGCTAGAAGTCAGAAAGGCCATGAATTCTGTAAAATATTATGAGGATATAATAGGTTGGTGAAAATGCAATGGGACAGAGATATCCCATTGGCAACATAATGTTACCATTACATGAGATAGTATTGTTTTGAAGTCACAAATAGTTGGTGATGCCATACAGGTGATGAAGTCACATATGTTTGTGATTTCACAGTGGGATGGTGATGTTACAATCTCATGCCAGATCTCTAATTGACAATTATATAAATTCACAGGGATAATGATGTATCCAAAGGCATATGTTGGCACAAGTGTAATGAGTCTTAACAGGTTTGTGATGTCACAATGTGTCTCAGTGGTCATGACATCTTGCAGTGTGATGTCACAGTGGTCATGATGTCCCAGTTGATTTCTGATATCACGTTATACCTGAGGTATTATGATTTAAACAATGTATGAACTCAGAGAGGCCAAAGAGATCACACTGGCAGCATGTCAAAAATTATGATAGGACAGTTTTGTGATGTCACAGTGGGTTAGTGATATCATAATGGCAATAGGTGTCATCAAGGTATTATGATGTCATAATGTTTAGGTGGTCACAATGTATTTCCGATATCAACCCACCTGCCACATTTGAAATAGAAAAAAATCAAAGAATAGGCATTCCAATATATCTGTGAAATCACAATGACAATATGACGTCATAATACTATGATGTCATTTTTGTTTTATGATATCACTGTGGGCTGATGTTGTCATAATGACAATGTGATGTTACACTGGTGATGATGTCACAAAGGTTTTGCGATGTTAAAATGGCATGTCTAATCTCAATTGTCATTAGTTCAAAATGAGGATATGGGTACACAAAGGGCCTGTGATGTCACAAAGGCCATTCTTTCTTTCAAAGCTTCAGAAGTCATAATAGGTTTGGGATGTCAAATGTGATCATGGTGGCACAATGGCACTGTGATATCACAATGGATTTGTGATGTTACCACAGTGATGAAGTCACAATGGGTTAGTGATATCTCATCAAGTTTGTAGTATAACAATGATGTATACAATTTCAATTTCTTCTAATTAACTATGAGGATACTGTAATAAAAAGTGGGGCCAGAATTATCTGTGGGAGCTGATAATTATTGTAAATTCTTGGCCTGGCCCACCAGAGAGAGTTGGGAATGCCGCGAAAGGTGGAGGTGTCAAGCCTCACATAGTGACCTGTCAAGAATTGATTGAGCATTGGGCAGTTTGGGAAGTGATATTTGAAAACTGTTAGGCAGGATACCTGTTGGAGTGAGGAGGTGTACAACGTATATATAGGTTGCATTTTCAGAGCATTGGAAGGGGAGATAAAAATGGGAGCTACCCGGATGGAAGAAAGTGGTGAGACAGCAGGAAGGGAAAAACCTGAGAAGAGAGGAAGTTGAAGGAGAGCAGAAGGTTGGCAAGTGGTCACTGGGGCAGAGTAGGGCAGGCCTGTGGAGAGTGGAGAGGTCTAAAGAGAAGAAGGAAAGGGTGGAAGCGGAAAAGGGAAAGACCAGGAAGGAAGGACAGGTCTGTAGCGAAGGAGGGAGGAATTGAAAAGTAAAAAGCCATGCCCATGGAGGTTTGGAGCTTTGGAGATCATAATATTTTGGTTGTTTCTTTGTAGACCGGTAGGGCTGCCCATTGGAGGTCTGAGGTTTGGTGGTCAAGGCTGCTGGGTATCCAGTCCAGAATAAGCTAATCACAGTCCCTTTTCTAGTGTAAATTGGTTTATTATATTAAATATGACTCGATTGTTTGTCTCCTTGGCGTTGAGATCATAAGAACACGAGTTCACAGAAATAGCTTGAAGTCTCAAAGGGCATGGATTTTCTAAGATGTTATGTGGCCATAAGAGGTTTGTAAAAACACAATGGGACAGTGATATCACAATGGCAATACCACAATATCATGTCAAAATAATGCTTTGATACCACAATTAGTTGTTGATGCCATTGTCGTGATGAGGTCACAATAAGTTTGTGATGTCACAATGGGTCATGATGTCAGTGTGGCATGGCAGATCTCAATTGTCATTAATTGGCAATGAATATATGAGTTTAAAAGGGGAATGTAATGTCTCCAAAGGCATGTGTTGTCACAAATGTGATGCCATTCAAATAGTTTTGTGATGTCACAATGTGACATAATGATCATGATATCTGCCAGAATAATGTCACAGGAGATTTATGATATCACATGTCATGCCAGAAATATGAGATTGTAAACAGATTATGGGCTCACAAAGGACCTAATATATGAAAATGGCAGCATGTCACAAAACTTATAAGGACAGGACTTGTTTGTGATGGCACAGCAGGTTAATGATATAACGATGGCAATGTGATGTCACAAAGGATTGTTATATTACAATGGTTATATGGTCAAAATGGGTTTCTGAAATAGAATGAATTTACAGAATAGGCCATAACACTCTTACGTCTATGATGTAACAATTTCACTGTGAGTTATAATGCTATGATGCCATTGTTGTTTGGTGATATCACAATGAGCTGATGGTATCATAATGACAATTTGATGTCACTGCTGATTTATGGTGTTACAATGGTTATGAGGTCCCATTATGTTTCTGATATCAACACACAGGTCAAAATTGAAGTAGAATGAAAAAGCCGGACATGGGTGACTCGTGCCTGTAATCCTAGATACTCAGGGGCCTGAGATCTGAGGATAGCAGTTCAAATCCAGCTCAGGCAGGAAAGTCCGTGAGATTTATCTCCAATAAAACCACTGGAAAACCAGAAGTGACACTGTGGCTCAAGTGATAGAGAGCTCATCTAGAGCTGAAGACCACGGACAACACCCAAGCCCAGAGTTGAAGCCCCATGACAGACAAAAAAATAAAGATTAAAAACAAGCATTCACAATCTGTCTATGACATCACAATGACAACGTGATCTCATAATGTTATCTTGTCATTGTAGTTTTGTGATGTCAAAAGTGGTTGATGCTGTCATAATGACAATGTTATGTCATACTGGTGATGTCACAAATGGCATGTTTGATATCAATTGCCAGTTCATAATGAGGGTATAGTTAAACAAAGGGGCTGTGGTGTCACAAAGGCCATGTGTTTTTTCAAAGGTGCTGAGGTCCTAATAGGTTTGGGATGTCGCAATGTGATAGTGATGTCAAATGGCAATGAAAGCTCACAGTGGGTTTGTGATGTCACATTGGTGATGAAATCAAATAGTTTTGTGAAGTCACATCTCATAATCACATGACCAATTTTAGTTGCTACTATATCACGATGAGGATATGAGTTCACAGAAGACAAGTAAAAAAGGCCATGAATTTTCTAAAATGCTATGAAGACATACTAGGTTTTTGAAACACAATGGAACAGTGATATAACAATGGCAATGTGATGCTGCAATATGATGACTTAATAATGTTTTGATATCACAATTGGTGATGCCACACTAGTGACGAGTTTACAGGAGATGTATGATGTTACAATGGGTTGGTGATATCAAAATGTGACATGTGATCTCAATCATCAGTAACTCACAATGAGTATATGAGCTCACAAAGGGACTGTGATGTCTCCCAAGGCATGCGTGGTCACAAAAGTGAAGGCCTAACAGGTGTGTGTTGTCAGAATGTGACAAAATGCTCATAATATCTATCAGTGTGATGTCACCATGGTGTAGATGTCACACTGGATTCGGGTATCACATTTCATACCTGAATTGAGGATGAGAGGATTATCATTTCACAGTGGTTTAGTGATATCACTATGGAAATGTGGAGTCACAAAGGGATTGTGCTACCACAATGGCTATTAGATCACAATGTGTTCTTATTATAGTAGGTTTGTGCTGTCACAATTGGCTGGAAATGTCACAAGGGCATGCCGAATCTCAATTGTAATTAATTCACAATGAAGATATGAGTTGACAAAGGGACTGTGTTGTCTCCAAACACCTGTGTTGGCACAAATGTGATGAAGTCCTAACAGATTTGTGAGTTCACAATGTGACACCATGGTCTTGATGTTTATCAATGTGATACCACAATGGTCATGATGTCAGAGTCAATTTCTGACATCATATGTCATAGCGGAATTATCATGAGTTTGAAAACAGATTCTAAGCTTACTAATATACTAATGGCAGCATATCACACAAGTTATGACTAAAAACTCATGCTCTTTGGAGCTTGATTCTTTCTTTGAAATTGTATCCTCATTGTGAACTTGTAGAAATTGAAATTGGACATGTCATTGTAATATTACAAACTCATAGTGACAATCGTGACATCACAAACTCATTGTGACCTCATCAATACTGTGACATAACATACCCATTGTGACATCATATTGCTGTTGTGCCTTCACAATCACATTGTGACATCACAAAGCTACTGTTAACTCAGCACCATTTATAAGAAAAATGACCTCTGTGGCATCACAGTCCTTTTGTTTACCCATATCTTCATAGCGAACTAATGAAAATTGTGATCACACATAGCATTGTATCATCACAAATACTTTGAGCAAAAATTATGACTGTGAAATCACATTGTCATCATGACACCATCATCTCATTGTGACATCACCAAATCCCAATGACACCATACCATTTTTTTCTTCTGTGTATTTTTATTGTAAGAATAATGTACAGAGGGATTACAGTTACATGAGCAAGGTAATGTTATGAATGACTATTCTTGGATTTCATTCTATTTCAAATGTGCCATGTGGGTTGATATCAGGAAACCATTGTGAACTCATAACCTTTGTCACATCAAAATCTCTTTGACACAGCACATTGCCTTTGTTACATCACTAATCCACTATGACATCAAATACCTCGCCTGTCCTCATTACTTTTGTGACATGCCATTGTGATATCTTAGGCCTTTTATGAGTTGAAAATCTGCGTTC
Source organism: Dipodomys merriami (assembly GCF_024711535.1). NCBI lineage: Eukaryota > Metazoa > Chordata > Mammalia > Rodentia > Heteromyidae > Dipodomys > Dipodomys merriami. Next base: position 128,005 of record NW_027202681.1, read on the forward strand.
GACCTCATATTTCAGATATGACATGGGATATCTAAAATCCAGTGTATCATCCTGATATCACACTGCTGGACATCATAACCTTTGTGTCACTTTGTGACATCTCAGACCTGTTAGTTCTTCACCGTTTTGACTACATATACATTGGTGTCATCAGGATCCCTTCCCAAACTCATATACTCATACTGAGTTAATGACAATTGAGATCCCACATGCCATTGTGACATCACCAACCCTTTGGGACATCTGAAATCGATTACAACCTCCTCGTCAGTATGGCTTCACAAATTGTGACATCAAAACATTATTATAACATGATGTTGTGACATCACATTGTCATTGTGGAATCACTGTTCCATTGGGTTTTCACATAGTATGACCTCATACTGTGAAACTTCTTCTAATACCTGGTATCCTCATATTGAATTATGAGAAATTGAAATTAGATATATCATTCTGAAATTACAAACTGTGACATCACAAAACCTTTGTGACCTCATCACCACTGTGACATTAAAAACCCAATGGGCCATCTCATTTCCATTGTGACATTACGGAGCACACTGTGCCATCCCAAACCTATTATGACCTCTTACCACCTTTGTAAACACACATTGTCTCTGTGGGATCACAGAACTATTTTGTATTCCTATCCTCATGGGGTACTAATTACAACTGACATCAGACATAACATTGAAACATAACAAATCCTTTCTCACATCATCATAATTTTGACATCATGTTGCCATTACACCATCAGCTCATTTTGACATGTAAAACTACAATGCCATCATAGCATTGTACCATCACATTGTCATTCTGATGTCACAGACATGTTGTGTTTGCCTATTATGTTATTTGATTCTACTACTAATGTGGCATGCCAGTTGATATCTGAAACCCATTGTGAGTTTGTGACCATTGTGATATCACGATGCCTTATTAGCATCACATTGCCATTGTGATGTCATATTGCCAAATTGATGTCACAAAGGGATTTTGATGTGACAATGATTATGATATCAAAATGAGTCTCTGATATCAACTCACATGCCACATTTCAAATACAATGAAATCACAGATTAGGCAGTCATAATGTGTCTATGTTATCACAATGACATAATGGCAAATGCTATAATGTCATTGTCATTTTGTGATGACACCATAAGCTAAAAATGTCATGACAACAATGTGATGTCACACTGGTTATGACGTCACACAGGGTTTATAATGTTACAATGTTTATGAGGTCACAATGTGTTTCTGATAGCAAGTGATATGCCACATTTGAAATAGAAAGAAATCACAGGATATACAATCACAATGTGTCTGTGACAGCTTTCTTTTTTTTGGGGGGAGGGGTCCGGTCATGGGGCCTGAACTCTGGGCCTGGGCACTGTCCCTCACCTCTTCAGCTCAAAGCTAGCACTCTACCACTTGAGTCACTGTGCCACTTCTGGCTTTTTTCTTTTTGCTTATGTGGTGCTGAGGAATCGACCCCAGGGCTTCATGCATGCATGCTCTACCACTGAACTACCTTCCCGGCCCCTATTACAGCAAAATGGCAATGTGATGTCATAATGCTATGATGTCACTGTAAATTGGTGATGTCACAATGAGCTGATGGTATCATAATGACAGTCTGATGTCACACTGGTGATGATGTCACAAACGGTTTGTGATGTCATAATGTCATCACAGATCTTAATTGCCATTAGTTTATAGTGCGGATAAGAGAATGAAATCACGACATACCCAAATGAACTGTGATGACACAAAGGCCATGATTTTTTGTCAAAAGTGCTAAAGTTCCTAACTTTTGGTTGTAAAGTGTTAATTGAAGAGCTAAAGTAACTCATTTTAAGATCAAGCCCCCTGAGCTGTGCTGCCCTCAGAGTAACCCCCAAAGAGAGCTGTGCTGCCAAAGAAAAAATAGCTCTCAGGAAAACCGCAGGTTGCCACCAACCCTGCCCTCCCTTAAGGAACAGAACAGTTGCCTTTTTCTGTTCCATTAGAAAAAGGGAAGTGCAGTCAAGGTGGACTTAAATCCCCTGAACTTGTGAACTTGCTTGTGTGGAAAACCCCTAAACTTGGTTGTGTGGAACCCTCCGAATTTGTAAACTTGTTTGATAGTATAAAAGCTGTGCTAATTTTGTCCTCAGGACCTCTTAGCGTCACCGGTTACAGAGTGCACAGAGGACCAAGCTCGAGCTTGCAATAAACGACTCTTTGCTGTTTGCATTGATCATGGTCTCTGGTGGTCTAAGAGGGGGTGTCCTAAAATCGGGTACTTCATTAATGATATAAAAATGGGTTAGTGATGTCAAAACTAGTTTGTAATATCGCATCTTATTTCAAATTTCAATTGCTACAAATTCACAATGATACAAGTTCACAGAAAGAGTTTGATGTCCCAAAGGCCATGAATTTTCTAAGATGTGATGAGGTCATAATAGGTTTGTGTACGCATGATGGTAAAGTAATATCACAATTGCAATATGATGTCAAATTATAATGTCATAAGAGTGTTGTTATGTCACAATTAGTTGCTGATGCCATAATAGTGATGAGTTCAAAATAATTTTGTGATATAGCAGTAGATTGGTGATGTGACAATGTCATTCCAGACCTCAATTGTCATTAACTCACAATGAGTATATGAGTTTGGAATGGGATTGTGAGGATTCCAAAGGTATTTGTTGCCACAAATGTGATGAAATCAGAACAGATTTGTCATGTGACAATGTGACAATGAGATGTCTAGTAGTGTGATGTCACAATATTCATGATGTCACAGTATATTGCTAATACTTCATGTCATACCTGAAATAATGAGGTTGAAAAGAGGTTGAGCTCTCAATGGACCTAACATTACACAGTGGCAACATGTCATAAAACTTATGAGGACAGGACATGTTTGAGTTGTCACAGTTGTTTAGAGATATCACAATGGAAATGTTATGTCACAAAGGGATTGCGATGTCACAATCGTTATGAGGTCAAAATATGTTTTTGATATGTAACCACATTAACATTTGAAATATAATGAAATAACATAATGGGCATTCATAATGTATATATGATGTCACAATGACAATGTAATGTAATAGTGATATCATTACAGATTTGTGATGTCACAATGAGCTGATGTTGTCATAATGACAATGTGCTTTCACACCGATGATTATATTATAAATGCTCTGTGATACTACAATGGCATATCTGATCTCAATTGACATTTCACAATGAAGATATGGATACACAAAGGGACTGTGGTGTCACAAAGGCCATGCGTTTTTTCAAAAGTGCTAAAGATGTCATAATGGGTTTGGGATCTCTCAACGTGATTGTAATGTCACAACAGCATTGTGATATCACAATGGCTTTGTGATGTCACATTGTTGGTGAGGTCACAAAGGACAGGTTGAGCAGCTAGTCAATCATTTTCCTGAGATTGGAGAAGTGGTTTAAGCTTGCTCTAAAATAGTTTAGATAATAATATACCACAACAGGGCTGGGAACGTGACTCAGTGTTAGAGCTCTTGCCTTGCATGCATGAGGCCCTGAGTTCGATTCCTCAGCACCACATAAGCAAAAAGAAAAAAGCAGGAAGTGGTAATGTTGCTCAAGTGGTAGAGCTCTAGCCTTGTGCTGAAGAGCTGAGGGACAGCGCCCAGGCCCAGAGTTCAGGCCCCACGAACGGACTCCTCAAAATATAATAATATACCAAGGCATTGTCTCATAGGTCAAGTAAAAATGTATCTGTTGAAATTTTTGTGTCAATATCTTCTGACCAAATCTTGGCAAAGATCATGCTTGCTTGTCTTTAAATACCCACTAACAATAAAGCATAGCATGCAGTGGCAATTGCTGTTTGCACTCTGCATCCCCAGTGTCCTGGTGATTTCGTTACCCTTACCCAGGGACACCAAGGCCCTAGACGATACAATTGTCACCCAAACAGGGACCCTTCATTGTTGAATTCAGGAAGGGATATTCAGGTAAGTGCTTTTAATTACAGGGTGATGGGACAAGTTAAATCTACTCCTTACTTACATATGCTTAAACATTTACTTGCTGCTTATGGTCTAAATATTTCTTTTTCTGACATAAAAATGTGTATTAATGTAGTTAGGGAATGGAATCCTTGGTTCACCGATGAAGGAACATTACATGTTGATAATTGGAAACGAGTAAAGAATAACGTAGAAAGAGCTGTTCGAGAAGGGGAAAAGATTCCTATTAGATTTTGATCCATTTGGGCAATTTTACATACCCTTTTTAAAGCTTTGAATGAGGAAAGATTAATAGCAGACTTAAAGAGGCCCCCCCTTCTATTGTAGATTTACAATTGAACTCTGAGATTAAGGACACAAGAGATAAGGATGCATTACAATTAACAGAGAAAAAACAAGACGTAAAAAAGGCTGAAAAGGAACAAACTGAAAGTGTAAATAAAATGTCTGAGCAACTGAAATTGTTTTTATCAAAATTACAACATATGGAGTTGGAAATTAGCAGAGTGAAAAGAGAACCTGAGAAAGTGAAAGTAAAGCAGCCTTCGGCTCCTTCACTGGCCGATGCAATTTTTATAGCATCACTCCCTCAAAAAACAGATGGCTCAGACAGTGAGTTTGATGATGAAATGCCTATTTTTTCTTATCCTGTAATTCGACCATCCCCTATGAATGGTATATCTCAACCAGCCAGATATGAAGGTGCTGCTGTTGATGATTTTGGTAAACTTAAGAAGGCAGGGATGGTGTATGGTCCTTGTAAGGTCCGCTCCAGGATGGCGAGCAGACTCCACCCTCCTTGCAGCAAAGTCTCCACCCAGTACCTGCATTACCTAGGCAAATGGGACACCTGGAAGAGGTCACATCTGCATCCCCTGAGGTCACATCTGAATTTGATGTGGCCACACCTTTCTCTGCCCATACCCTAGATAAGGCCTAGCCCAGGCCCAGAGGCGCTCTCTCGCTGTTCTTTTCTAGCTCTCTCTGCTCTCTGCTCTTTTCTAGCTCTCTCACTGTTCTTTTCTAGCTCTCTGTTCTCTCTCTCTGCTCTCACTGTTCTTTTCTAGCTCTCTCTGCTCACTGTCTGCTCTCTTGCTGCTCTTTTCTAGGTCTCTGTTCTCTCACAGCTTTTTTCTAGCTCTCTCTTCTCTCACTTTCCTCTCTTTCTTTCCTCTCTCTTTCCCAGATCTCTCTTTCCTAGGCCTTTCTCAGCTGTGTGGATTGCCAAACTTGCCTGGCCCAGCAGGTCTACTGAATAAACCTACCCCTTACCTGAATACCACGTGCGTGGTGCTGTTCTTACTCGGCTACCTCTTTTTAAAAACCTAACATGAATGGTGGCATGACTCGGATAAAGGGCTTAAAGTCAGGATAGCTGGGATTTCTCTCTGGTATCTTTTCCCCTTTTTTTCTTTTTCAGTTTGTTTTCCCTGTTAGCTCTGAGGAATACCCACAGTTCTAATGGCCTTTTGCGAACCCATCTCTCTGCTGTGTACACAGCATATCGATACCATTGCTGGCCTTCACATCCACGTCCACACCACTTCTCTACTCTGGTGGGTGAAGATACTCTATGGCTCTTTGTTGCTCTCTCTAGAGGGCTCTGGGGGAAGTCAGGGCGCCCCTTCTGCCTGGTCAGCTCTCCTTCACTCATCAGACTGACTCTCCTACTCATTTAATGGGGTGCTGCAAATCACGCCTGAGCCGTGAAACCCCTTTGAAATGTCTCCTGAACTACCTGGAACGCCAGAGCTCCTCATTTTTATGGCATTCTCAGATGTAGACAGTTTTTGCTACTGCAATGGTAAATGGTCAGAATTCTGTTTATTTCCAGGCTCTCTTTGCTCTCTCTCTGCCATTCATGTCCAACGTTCCCTATCTCTCCCTTTCTTTTTTCTACATTTTGGCTTGTCTCCTGAAGAGTGCGATGCAGGCTGGGTCCCAGTGACCCCCTGTAGGTTCTCTCTCAAAGGCTAGCCAATTGTAGTCTTGGTCTATTTGTTCAGGGTGTCTTTGTATTTTTTTTCAGAAATTCACCATCTTGAGTTTGCCATCTTGGCCTCATGTTGTCTTAAGGGTTTGGCCCCATCTGGCCCTTAACCTTCCACCAAACTTACTACTCCATCCGGCTATTCTAAGGTGCCTTGCTAACAATTTCCTTTTTTACAGGCCCTGGTAACGGAGGCCCAACCATGTGATGTGCTTTGTTAGCAAAGATGTCTAAACATTATTGTCAAAATTTTAGGTTTTGAGTTTTGCCTTTTTTGTTTTGTGTTATGTATTCTACTGAATACATGGTTTTAAAGTACTGGGCATATCTGTACTGAAATTCTCATCACTTCTAATGAGTTTTGTCATTTCAGAATATTTGTCAGTCAATTCTTGATAAGAACCAGGTAAGGTCTACTTATTCTACTTGATCTCCCTGTGGTTTAATTCGAAATAATAAAGTGCTTTTGTGGCAAAGATTGCATTTCAAAGCCAGCCCGGGCTGAAAAATCCCTAAGACTACATCTCCCTACTAACCTGCAAAGAGCCCGGCTGGAAGCATGGCTCAAGACTCTTATCTGTAAGCAGCCAAACACTGGGAGTGCTATTGTAACTCAAAGTGGTAGAGCACTAGCCTTGAGCAGAAGTGCTCAGGGACCGTGCCGAGGCCTTGAGTTCAAACCTCCTTGAATACCAACTGGGACAAGCCATCCCAACAATGAGCACCTAGACAGAGCCAGTCTGGGGAACAAGGGAACATGGAGAGGAGTAAGAGGTGATGACACTTCAACTACTTTGTGCCTGCCCTTTCACAATTAACCAGAGTCTGGACGTCAGGGGAAGTAAGAAGCCTGCCCAGCCAATGTCTATACCTGTCTACTTATTAACTGAACAGGAATTTATAATTCTTGCCTTTGTCACCTGACTTCTCAACCTAGTTGCCAGATGTCAGAAGTTGCTAGGGATATTTCTACAACATTTTAAGCCCCAAGTCCTTCCTATTGCCATTTTTTCCAGCCCCTCAATGCTCATAGGACTTCTCCAGACTTCATCTAAGGACTCACACCACCAAGAGACCACTGCTGCTCACTGCCTTCTCTGGGAGGGGACCAAATTCCAGCCTTTTACCCCTATTGTCAAAGCCCCCTTGTCAGCAGGAAGTAGCCAGAGAGAATCCACACCCTATTTTATGATTATTAAAGGCTGGAATGTATGGTACACTCCAGGATGGCGAGCAGACTCCACCCTTCTCCCACCCAGTACCTGCATTACCTAGGCAACTGGGACACTTGGAAGAGGTCACATCTGCATCCACTGAGGTCACATCTGAATTGGATGTGGCCACATCATTCTCTGCCCATACCCTAGATAAGGCCTAGCCCATGCCCAGAGGCTCTCTCTCGCTGCTCTTTTCTAACTCTCAGTGTCGTATGTTAGTATCACATAAGAAGACGAACAGACAGCTGTCCTTAAACCTTATATTATGGAAGTTCCAGTTAACATAATTGGTAGAGATGTACTGGAGCAATGGGGAGCTCATATTCAATTTTTAACATTTTAAGTTGGAGCCCAGAAAGATATTATGGAAATCTGAGGCACTTCTTTGGATTCAACAATGTCCTTTATCTAAAGAAAAATTAGAAGCAGCTCATCAATTAGTTGAAGAACAGTTAACCAAAGACATATTGAGCCATCTATGTCACCAGGGAATTCTGCAATATTTGTTATTAAAAAGAAATCAGGGAGCCGGGCGCTGGTGGCTCACCCTTGTAATCCTAGCTACTTAGGAGGCTGAAATCTGAGGATCGTGGTTCAAAGCCAGCCCGGGCAGGACAGACCGTGAGACTCCTATCTCCAATAAACCACCAGAAAACCGGAAGTGGCGCTGTAGCTCAAGTGGTAGAGTGCTCGCCTTGAGCTGAAGAGCTGAGGGACAGCACCCAGGCCCAGAGTTCAAGCCCCACGACCGACAAAAAAAAAAGAAGTCAGAGAAATGAAGATTGTGGACTGATTTACAAGGAGGTAAGGCATCCACATACCCTATGGGGCTTTACAACCTGGTATACCGTCGCCTGCCATGTTTCCTAAAAATTGGCCAATAATAGTAATAGATGGAAAGACTGTTTTTTTTTTTTTTTTTTACCATTCCTGTACATGTAAAAGATTATAAAAGATTTGCCTTTTCTTTACCACAAATAAATCATCAAACCCCTCATCAACACATCCAATGGAAAGTGTTGCCCCAAGGAATGATGAATTCTCCAACTATGTGACAGATATATGTTGATAAGGCCTTAAAACCTGTTAGACAAAAATGGTCTCACATTTACATTTTTCATTATATGGATGATATTTTATTTGGAGGACCAAATATGACAGAATTAGAAATGGTGTTACAGTGTTTACCCTCTATATTTAAAGATTTTTGGATTCATAATAGCACCTGGAAAAATACAAAAAGATACGATGGTAAAATATTTAGGATTTTATTTTTAATTGTGAAAATACCGTACAGAGGGGTTACAATTACATGGTCAAGAGAGTGAGTACATTTCTTATCAAGCATTGTAGCCTCCTAATTTATTTACCCTTCTCATTCCTTCCCATCTGCCCTCCTGCCCACCCAATCGCACCCCCCAAATTGTAAAGTTCGTTTTCGACATGACAACTTGTAATTCTCATTGTTGCAACAGGTCCACCTGTATCCTTATTTAAATGACTTGTTTTTCCCCTTCCCCTCCACAAATTATAACGACATCAAATACAGTGAAAGCAGGGGTTATACTGTGGGGGAGGGACATACAAAGCAACAAAGAAATAATCTTATAATTGCGTTAGAAACAAATGCATAAAAGAAAAAAAAGCATTTAAATACATATCCTAGGGTTCATTTTCCTAACATCACCTTAACTGACCTTTTCTGCTTGACTCATACATATACTGGATATTGCAAATAAGGGAACTCATGGGACCTATGTTTCTTTGGGCTTGGCTTACTTCACTTAATATAATTTTTTCCCACTTCTTTCCATTTCCTAACAAATGGGGCAATGTCATCCTCCATGCTCCATGATTGGAAAGATTAACATCGTGAAAATAGCAATACTTCCCAAGGCTATCTACAAATTCAATGCAACACCTATCAAAATTCCAACTTCATTCTTCAAGGAAATAGAACAGGCAATTCAAAAATTCATATGGAACAATAAAAGACCCCGAATAGCAAAAACCCTCCTCAATGGAAAGAACACTGCTAGAGGAATATCAATACCAAATTTCAAACTCTAGTATAAAGCCATAGTAATCAAAACAGCTTGGTACTAGCACAAGAACAGAACTCAGGACCAATGGAACAGAATTGAAAACCCAGAAATGAATCTGCAGAGCTATAGCCAACTAATTTTTGATAAGAGAGGTAAAATAATAGAATGGAAGAAAGAAAGCCTCTTCAGTAAATGGTGCTAGCAAAATTGGTTAACTACTTGTAGAAAACTAAAACTAGATCCTTATATAACACCCTACACCAGAATAAACTCCAAATGGATCAAAGACCTCGAAGTCAAAGCAGACACTCTGAAAACATTACAGGATGGAATAAGAGAAACCCTAGGTTTCCTTGGCACAGGCCGAAATTTTCTTAATAAAGACCCGGAAACAAAACAAATCAAAGAAAGCTTGTACAAATGGGACTGCATGAAGTTGCAGAGCTTCTGCATGGCAAAGGACATAGCTAGCAAGATCAATAGAAAGCCCACGGATTGGGAGAAGATCTTCACTAGCCATACGACGGACAAGGGTGTCAGATCTCAAATATACTTGGAACTCAAAAAATTAAATCCTCCAACAACAAACCCCCAAAGACATAACTGCCCAATAAATAAGTGGGATAATTACTTAAAGAGAAACTTCTCTGAAGAAGAAAGAAGGATGGCCAATAGACACATGAGGAAATGCTCAACCTCACTAGCCATAAAAGAAATACAAATCAAAGCAACATTGAGCTACCACCTCACCCCAGTTAGAATGGCTAAAATCAAGAACTCTAACAACAACAGATGCTGGAGGGGATGTGGACAGAAGGGAACCTTACTTCATTGTTGGTGGGAGTGTAAACTTGTTCAACCACTTTGGAAAGCAGTATGGAGGTTCCTCAAAAGACTTTGCCTAGAGCTCCCCTATGACCCAGCAATCCCACTTTTGGGCATTTATCCAAATGTTTACAAACAAGACCACACTAAAGCTACCAGCACAACTATGTTTATTGTAGCATTATTTACCATAGCTAAGATCTGGAACCACCCCAGATGCCCCTCAGTATATGAATGGATCAAGAAAATGTGGTATATATACACAATGGCATTCTATGCCTCCATCAGGATATGTTGTTTGTAGACCAACAGTGACACCTAAAAAATATATTTACGACGTGATCAATTACATAAGTTAAATGATTTTCAAAAGTTACTAGGAGATATTATTTTCATGCCACCGGCCTTAGGAATTCTTACTTATCAATTATATAATTTTTTTCATTATTACAATGGGAGCCTGATTTACATAGCAAAAGAACTGTAACTAAGGCAGCTGAAAGAGAAGTACAATTTGTAGAACAGAGAATAAAAAATGTTTTTCCATCGAGTAACGCTAAATCAACTCATAAATTTATATATTTTAGATACATGGAAATACCCAACAAGAATTATACGACAAAATGAGCTACCATTAGAATGGATTTATACACGGCATAGATTTACAAAAAATATTATGCCTTATGAACAACAGTTGGTGATTATTATTCAACAGGCCAGGCAACGGATATTTACCCTATCGGTGTATGATTTATTTGAAATTATCTTTCCTTTGCCAAATGTCCAAGTAAAATATTTGTTAAACCTGTCTGAAACGCTACAAATAGCATAAGTAAATTTTACTGGGCAATTTTCTTATCATTTTCCAAAAGGTAGATTGTGGGATTGCTTGCATAAACAACAACTTGTCATTAATAATATAATTACCAAGGCCCCTATTTCCACTGCTCTTACCGTTTTTACAGTTGGCTCCAAAACAAAAAGTGCTATTGGACAACAAATACATATTGGGTACAAACAACTACTTAATCATCAGTTCAACAAAATGAACTTTTTGCTATTAATAAGATGTTACAAGATTTTGTGGGAGATGTTAATATTTTTACTGATTCTACCTATGCTGTAGGAGTTGTGACTAATAGAGTCACTGCAGTTACACATTCATCTAAACCCCAGCTAAACCAACTATTTAAACAATTACAAGCCTTACTGCAACAACGTAATGCCAAAGTGTTTGTAACTCACATTAGAGCTCACTCTTCATTACCTGGGTACCTTTTATATGGCAATCATCAGGTTAATAAAATAGTTAGTTTTGCTTCTGCTAAACAGGTTCGTTCTCCTTTACATACAAATGCAAGCCATTTATATATGCATTATAAAATACCCTATTCTCAAGCTAAACAAATTATAAAAAGGTGTCCTATCTGAAGACCAATGCATTTGAGAGTTGTACCTGTTGGAGTAAATCCTCGCGGATTACAACCTACGAGCTCTGGCAAATGGATATAATTCATGCCTAAGCCTTTGGCCGTTTTTCCTTTCTACATGTTACACTAGATACGTATTCCAAATTTGTTTGGGCTTCTGCCCTTATGGGAAAAACTGTTAACCATGTAATAGAACACTTATTGGAAGCTTTTGCCTTTATGGGAGTGCCTGCTAAAATAATGACTGATAATAGACGGGCCTATAAAAGTATCAGATTTAAAAGATTTTGTAAACTTTATGATGTGGTACATATTACAGGAATAGAATATAACCCCCAAGGACAAGCCATTATTGAAAGAGTTCATGGCACACTAAAACAACAAATTAAAAAGGAGGAAAAGGTTGGATGAGGGTATGGATATGTTGTGGTTTTCCATGCAAAATCTTAAAATAATGTTACATCAAGCTTTTTATGTTCTTAATTTTTTAAACTTACCACAAGGATATATTTTAACTAGAGCTGAGCGCCATTTTGAACGAATATCAGAAAAACCTTATTTAAATTCTTCCGTATGGATTAAGATTTCATTGGATGCAGAATGGCAACTAGGAACATTATTACATAAGGGGCGAGGATAGGATTTTGTGTCTACACAGGATGGCAAACAATACTAGCTTCCTGCCTGATGGATACAGATGCGGCCCAGTGAGGACAGCCCTGTATCCTTCAAGGAATTGGCCACCAGTTGAGGAAAAAGAAATCCCCACTGCCCATCTAGGGGCCGGTTAAAAAGTTGACTGGACAAGGACAAAAGATGTTACAATGCAATGGTAAACCTGTCCCAGCTGAGAACTTGTTCCTGGCCATGTGTGCCCTGCTTACTGTAAACTCTGTCCATGCTAATGCTAATATAAGTTATAGACCCTTTATTCCTAACCCTCCTTTATTGCAACCTGTTGTTTGGGGAGACATGGATATAACCGTCTATACTGTTCCTGCTGTTTTATCTCCTCCTTGGAATAATTTCACATTTTGCAATAAGGATGATGGTAGCTTTTTAAATTTTACTTACTATACTCATTCCTTGCCTGTTTTTCTGGGGCTTCCTCCATGTTTAGTAATGAATTGGCAACATTGGGTTTTACCTGGGAAATGCACTTCGAATTCTAAAACACAGCTGCAGCGATTAACTACTTGGCCATTAATAGTAGCTGGGAAAGTGTCACTGATGGCAAGTTATCCTTACCTATGTGCCGTGATTTACTTATATTGATTTAAAATATGAGCCTTTTGTGTGGCAAGAGTGTAGAGGAACATTTGGAAAAATGTGCAATAATTTCATTAATTGAGAACCTTTTGGACAATTTATTAACACATGTTCAGAATGGAATATTACCAGATGTGATTTATCAAATGTTACTACGATGCCGGAAGCCATTAATGGATCGCTTACTGGAGCTCGATTAATGGCCTGGAGAGATGGAGGCATTGCAGATGCTCTATGGGTTTTCATGGCTGCACCCACTGCTGTTCAGACTCATCTTTGGAAGTTCGCAGAGTCGCTGAAACCCGTGATGCTATCAAATGGATTGTTTTCAAGGACGGTGAACTCTGCATCCACTTATAATTTTACTTTGTACTAATCTTATGATGCAACTGCTTGTCTACCTCTGCCTTATGCATTTTTAGTGGGAAATTTTACATTTTCTCCTAATATTTCTTGTTTTGTCACCTGTGTTCTTGCATAATTCCTCTCTTAATTTTAATGACAGTGATAGTACTATGATATTACAACAAAGAACTCATATTTGGCTACCTGTTAAATTAGGAAGAGAATGGTCCCAAAATCCTTTGGATAGTGTTGTTATTGAATTTTTTACCAAACTACTAAAACGTACAAAGTGTATGATTGGAGCCATTGTAGCTGTGATCTTAAGCTTAATTGCTATTACCACTGTTGCTGCGGTGTCTTGAATTGCCCTACACACTTCCTTACATATTAGCGCTTTGTGGAAGAATGGCACCGGGATTCACATGAATTGTGGGTCTCACAGGTAGAAATTGATGCTCTATTACAAACACATTAATATTCTTAAACAGACAGTGGAGTGGTTAGGAAACATGTTATTGGTTGTGGAAAAACAGTTATTGTTAAAATGTAATTGGAATTTTACTACCTTTTGCATTACTAATGTAAAATATAATAAATCTATACATGATTAGAATGTAATACAGCAGTATTTATCTGGAAATTCTACTGCTGCTCAATTGATTGCTCAGTTACAATTTAATGTACATGAGATTTTTGGTAAACAATTTACAAATGATGATGCTTCCAATATTGCTGATGCATTCATTAAACAATTGGAAGGGTTGGTTCCCAAAGAAATACTACAAAGCATTTCACATACTGCTAGTGGTATGGAAATTATGATTGTTATTATTTTGTTTGCCCTTGTACTGTTATATCTGATTTTCATGAAACCAATGTAAGCATTTATGATAACTCTGTGGAAAGCTTTACTTTTAAAACAAAAGAAAAAAGATGGAAATTGTGAAGACTCAAGGTCTATGTTGAGGGGGCAGAATGCTGCTGGCTTTGCCTCAGGATTATCTGAAGACTGTATTTGAGTATTAGGAAAGCTCTTGGCATGCCAGGCTAGAGAGGGAAAATGTTCTCTCTCCCTATTTCAAAACACATGTCACAGACTCCTGAGAGCTGAGGAAGTAGCTCTTCTACTTGCTTAATCATAGATGAACAGCTGGTCAAGCATTTTCCTGATTGGTTTAAGCTTGCTCTAAAATAGTTTAGATAATAATATACCAAGACATTGTCTCATAGGTCAAGTAAAAATGTATCTGTTGAAATTTTTGTGTCAATGTCTTCTGACCAAATCTTGGCAAAGATCATGCTTTCTTGTCGTTAAATACAACTAACAATAAAGCACAGCATGCAGTAACAATTGCTGTTTGCACTCTGCATCACCAGTGTCCTGGTGATTTCATTACCCTTACCCAGAGACCCCAATGCACTAGAGGTTGACAAAAGCCCACCCAGGCAGGAAGGTTCTCTAGATTCTTATCTCCAATAAACTTCTTAGCAAAAGCCAGACACAAATGAGCTGAGGTTGGAGTGGTAGGACACGGGCCTTGAGCATAAACAGGCTCAGAGACAGTGTTCAGTCCCCGAATTCAAGCCTAGGACAAACCAATAAAACAAAAACGCAAATAAAACAAATCTAAAACTTAGCATTTTTCTCACTGTATACAGAAGTAATTAAGGAAATTGCTTCCTGTGTTACATACAGGTAGAAGAAAGAAGATGTCACACAATTATTCTCTCCATGTTATGCCATGTTATGCCAAAGCCTCAGAAAATCGCCCTTTTTCTAAATTTATAAATTAATATCATCCATTTGTTGCCAACTCTGTCTACATTATTCACATTATCATTTCATACATGAAGTGTTGGTATTATCTATTAACTGAGTTCTAATTATAACTCTCATGAAAGAAAATTCTAGGCAAATAGAATGCAAGAAACATTTGTAAATTTGTCAATTAAACCCTCTACTTAAAAAGAATTTTGTAGTACCCTATAGAATATGAAATTACAAACAAAACCAAAACATTTATTTTAAATCTAAACTCTAATTTAGCAAGATCTACATAGTGCTACATTAGATTAACTTTGCTATTTTTCCAGGCTTAAGCTTTTGTAATCCTTTATCCTTTCCTTGGAATCTATCAGAATGATGATTACTTACTTTTTCAAATTTTGGATGGGAATCATGAGCCATTTTGCATCTAAGAATGTTCTGTAATGAAGACAACATTTAAAACACAACTGAGCATTACATATGTGTTGCATTTCAATAGGAAACTTGACTTCTCAAAACATAATGACAAAATTAGCCCAAACATCCAAATTTGTATTCCTTTCCTTTATTAAGACAAAATTATACTACCTGGTCCAGGGAAGGTATCACTGCGTAATTCCACTATCTAATCTCCTGTCTTAGTCTGAGTGCTCGAATGTTAGCCTTGTATCACATTACCCCTCCATAGTTTCTTGGTTTATTTAATCTAGATACAGACTAGCAATTCTGAATTTCTCCAGTAGTATTATCCACTATACTGCTCAGAGTGTTCATGTACTCTTTTCAAACATGTTCTAACATTTGACACAGGATATGAACATTTTCAGATGCACCGGAAGGAGTCTCTGATTCATTCCTCCATGGATCCGATCCCATTAATAATAATTATTTGACTCTCTTACTATCTTTGGTCCCTATCTAGGTAATATTCTTAAACTTTTTTGAAGAAGGTTCTCTTGAGGACTTTCTAACATTAAAAATTATCACTTGGTTCTAGTCTTAGGACATATTTTCTATTGTTTTCTAACTTTTCCACATATTCTGAGAGTTGCTTCATATGTGTATTTGTGTGTGTGCATATAAGTGTCTCTGTATATATGTGTATGATTATAAGTGTGTATGCAAAAGCATCAAGATCTTATCCAGCAATCTTGCTCATGACTGCTATTCCAATACTTGAGCCATGCTTCCAATCCAGCTTTTGGATGGTTAATTATAGCTTCTCAAAGACTGTTCTGCCCAGGCTGGATGCAAACTGAACTTCCCAAACACCTTTACATTCTTAGGTTTTATTTCTCCAGTAGTATCAACTTTTAAATTACAAACATTTTTGTGAGTGTAAAGGCTAGGCTGTTGCCTAGATTTTTAACCTACGAATTCATATAAAGATAGATGAACATGCACATTATATATGCTGTGTGTACGCTGTTTGAAGTGTGATCCTAAGCTGGGTGGTGCTGAGATCTTCGGATAGGGATCAAAGCCAGGCCGGGCAGGAAAGTCCCGGAGACTCTTTTTCCAATTAACTACAAGAAAACTGAAAGTGGCACTGTGGCTCAAGTATAGAGCACTAGCCTTGAACTGAATAGCAGAGGGACAGCTCCCAGGCCCAGTGTTCAAGTGCCAAGACCACCACCAACAAAAAATACATAGGTAAAAGAAAGAAAATAAATGTGATCTTCTCCACCAGTTCATGGCTTGTATAATCCCTGCTCTCTCAGGATGGACTTTTTTTCCAATTAAGTCCATGCTCTTATATCTGAGTTGCATTGGAAAGAGAATTATGCTTCCATTCTACTCTCTACCAAGTTGCGTGATTAGCGAGCGTGATTTAGAAAGGGAGTGGCCTCATACTTCCTTTTCCATGTAGCAGTAATGCTTTCTCTATATCACTCTCAAATCTACATACTCGACTTGGCTTTATTGTTTCAATGTGGTCTTATTTGTAGAATCTTCTATAGTGTATTGAACCCTTATACTTAAACACAAAACTTCTCTTTCTCCTTTTATTGCTATTGTTTCCTTACTGTTAACTCATGAACAGTTGGGAAATAATGCGCAGCACATACACTCACAAAAAAATGATCTGAGAACCTTCTTCCTATTTAAAATTCGCCTTAATTGATAGAGAACTTACAAAGTTTGAACTCAATATACTCATGGAAAATGTATTTAAGAGCAATATAAATTTCATATTTTCTCTTTACTAAGTTGTCTCTGAAACACGTGTAACCTCAGATCAGGGTTTCTTTGTGTTATTTCGGTGAAGCAAGAAAACATTCATTATATCTCAGGCAGCACCGTAGACTGTTCCTGGAAGTAACTGCTACTGGATGTGGAAACTGATCCCAGGAGAGGAATGGAACATAGAGGATTGACATAGTTCAAGTTAACTTGTGCTTTCCTTTTTTTACTGTACAAGAAAATCCCAAGGCTTGAAAGAAACTCTGTCCCCGACTTTTTCGTGTGTGTTTTAACTCATATATAACTTTTCTGTAAACTTCTAATTGAGAGTATTACAAAAAGAAATAATGTGCCATTTGAAGGCCAGCATAGAACAAAAAGAATTAACATTGTTTTAAACATGTTCTACTGCAGAGACTGGGAAGTTGCCTCAGTGGTAGAGTGCTTGCCTTGCATGCATGAGGCCCAGGTTCAATTCATCAGCACTATATAAGCAAAAATTAAGCCAGAAGTGGTGCTGTGGCTCAAGTTGTAGAGCGCTAGCCTGGGGTTGAAGAGCTGAGGGACAGCACTCAGGCCCAGAGTTCAGGCCCACGACTGGACCCCCCAAAACAGTACTACTGTCAAGAAACAATGACATGGAGGTTTTAAAGTGTCTTACCGCTGGTATTTTCACCCCTGAGATGATTCTCTTGTTTCAGGAGTCAGTTATCAATTCCTTTAGTTTGGTCCTGGATTCTGAAGAGCAATAAGGATTCCAAAAATCATCCAGTGAGTATGATCAGCAAAAAGGCACCTCTTCTCAGACCAGTACTCCTTTAAGGAGGGTCCCAATGAAATATATGGGGTTTTTTTGTTTGCTTGATTTTTTTTTTAATTTGTGTTGGTTATGGGGCTTGAACTCATAGGCTGGATCCTGTCCCTGAACAGTTTTATTTCCACCTAATCTGCCCCCAAAGCTAGTACTCTACTGCTTGAACCAAAACTCCACTTGTGGCTTTGTTGCTGTGTAATTACAGATAAGGGTTTGACAGACTCTTCTGCCAGGGTTGGATTCGAACTAAGATAGTAAGAAAGCCAAGTGACATCAACTGTATAGACGTCTCTCTTCAAAGAAGAAATATTAGATGTTTATTGTGAAGCTAATATTTGACATTTTTTCTTTTTTTTATTGTGGGAATACTTTACAGAGGAGTTACAATTACATGGGCAAGATAACGTGTACATTTCTTATCAAGCATTGTTGCCTCTTCGTTGTTTCCACTTCCCATTCCTTCCCATACTCCCCCTCTCTAAAGTTGTAAAGTTCGTTTTTTGACATAACGACTTGTACATCTCATTGTTGCAATGGGTCCACCTGTATCCCTAAACAATTTGTTTACAGAGAATATGTCCAGCACAGATTCCATAACATAACTCACCAAAAGTAGGTGCACTGAATAATTTTGGAATTAATTTTTTTGCTTGGGAAGATTATTGATCTTGTCGTTCCTTCTGGGGAAACTTAAAGTCATATTTCACCTTTTTTGTTGGTTGGGGGGTTTGAATTCTGATCCTGGGCACTGTCCCTCCACTTTTCAGTTCAAGTTGAGCGCACTACCACTTTAGCTACAGCACCACTTCCGGGTTTCTGGTGGTTAATTGAAGATTAGGGTCTCATAGACTTTCCTGACAAGGCTAGTTTGAACCACAATCCTCTTTTCTCAACCTCCTGAGTAGCTAGGATTACAGTTGTAAACCACCAGCACCCATTTCATATTTGCATTTAGGTGCAGTGAATGACACTGTGTAGACAAAGAATGGAATTTTAACCAAATGATGATATTGCAGCTTTTCAGAAAAATTGAGGTAGCAGTAAATATGTCCTCTTTTCCATTTTGTTACATTAATGACTCATGAGCTATGGGACCCTTATATTAGCATCCTGTGACATCTGTATAGGTGTATTTACTATCAGGAAATGTTCATAGAGAAATATAGAAAGACTGAGATTTTTAGAAAACAAAGGAGATAAGGTATGAAACAACAGCATAGAAGGAGGTACATTTTGGGAGTTCTGGGAAGATGGCAGAGGAGAAGCTGGAGGCAAAACAAGCTTTCCCATAGAAAGCAGTTTTAGAGTTCCAGTGAACAGTCCTAAGCCAGAGAATCACACCAAGTGTGCCATCACAGGACAGAGAGTTAGGCCATAGAGGAAAAATCCAGGCAAGGAGACAGATTTGAGCTCTTGCCAACAACTGCTGCTGTGGCAGGTGCGGCGGTGGCAGCGGGGGCTGTACCGCCATATCTGAAACAGAGAGAGTCTGGGGACAAAAGTGCCAGACACAGCGGGAGAGCAGATTCTACTCAACAACAGCAAGAACTGACAAGGAACAGACATCTTCATCCTACATTTCACAGACCAGAGACAACACAGGAACCAAGACTCAGCGTGAGTAGAAGCCTGACTTCCTCACTCCTTCTCAGGGAGCAGAGGAGGGAAGGCCACCCCTCCCCCCCCAGTACCGGAGATCTCTCTCTTGGATGCGGACAAAGCTTGGCAGAGCTGCTAGCTCCAACTCAGGCCTTGGAATAAAATTAGGGTCATTTAGCAGGTCACAAGAACTTAACAGCATGACCTGCCAGACTCAGCTCCACCCAGTTCGGGCGCCAGCGCTAGGAGTGCCTTTCTTCATTGGGTAATCAGAGCCACAGGCTGCCCATCCCTTTAGTAGCCTCAACATCAGTAAACAAAAACCCTGAGAGTGGCTCCAGGCTGTGCTTTGTGAGTTTCTCACAAACTAGCCCCCGGGAAAAGCTAATGTTTGCTGAAAGGCCTCAACTGTACCCAGAATATAGCCTCATCACAGCATCTCCAAACTTGAGGAAAAAGCCATCTTCACTCTTTTGTGATACTCAAAGCACACCCAATCCCATTGAACTAACTTGGGAGGAGGATCGAAAAATCCTGGGTAAAGCAGAACATTTTTCTGCCTGTCCAAAGAAACTGACTTAAGAAACCAACCAAGCCACAGGACCACAAGCAGACCAGTGACTACAACCAGAGGCTGATTACAGACACAAGGGAGATACAGGATTTTTCCCAACCCTCCCAAAAAAATCAAAGAACTTTTTTTTCCTCTTTTGCTTTTTTATTATACCTTTAAAATTTTTTTTCTTTTCTAAAACTTTTTTTAATCTTTAATTTTTATCTTTTTTGAAAAAAAAATTTCTAGTAACTTTTTTTCCCCTTATAATCTTTATTTTAGGGATACATGCATGTGTGCATTTTTCTTTTTTTTTTTCTTCTTTTAAAAAATTTTTTCTTTTTGTTTTTTGCTTAGCTCGACTCAATTTCTGATTTTTTTCTTTCTTCCTTATCCTTCTCACCTTTTTCTCTCTTTTGTTCCTCTTTATGTGACTTAATTGTTATTCTGCACATCCTCAGATAAACCCGTATTTGATTATTAGCCTCTATCCCCCATTGTGTACACACTTAATCCACAAATTTATTACTCAATTCAAAACTTCTGAGACTTAAATTCTTAATAGCAGTACTACCTCTTTATACCTATATAACATTTTAAGTATTTTTATTTTTCATTTTTTCACATCCCATTTATATCCCTCCCCTTCATATCCCTCCCCTTCCCTCAATATATTCCGGTTCTTTGAATAGTTTGTTCTCAAATATGCACATTACTAATTTTTATTTTTCTATTTTTTCTGGTCTTTTTTTCCCTTTCTCTTTCTTCTTGTTTTCTCTCTCTCTACTTCCATCCTATCCAACCTATTTCCTGCTTTGAGACTAGGACTTAGTTAACCCTCCATGTACCTTCCCACATCACTCTATTCTTAATTTTTACCCACACCTCTCCCTAACCTTAATAATTTCTGGTTAACCAAATTCTTCTTTTCGGTTCATAGCCCATTAATATATAGTTATTTGATGTTGAATAGAGCTATCTGTTGAACTAGATTGTATCTGCAGACTATTGAATATGCAAATTCAGACTTTGGTTGATGCTTTCCTTAAGTTAGTGTTCTTGCACAAAACTGGTGTTACTTTCATCCCAAATGGGCAGAGTAAGCCGGAAAACCACAAGAAAAATGGCAAGTCAGGGTATCTCCACTCCCACTCATGATAATCATAGGACAGAACAGATAATGAATAAACCAGAGGAGAGTTCCCAAATAGCTCTACAAACACTGCTAGCAAACATGATAAATGAAAAGATTGAAAACATACGAAGAACTCTGTATAAGAGTGACAGGGAGAGAGAGGAGGCAAACAATAGGTCAATGCAGTAAAAGATTGAAAACCTACAAAGGATTCTATATGAGCGTAAGAAGGAGAGAGAAGAGGCAATCCAAAGGTCTATACAGGAATATCATGAGCATGAGGAAGCTACACAAAAACTGATACAGGATTTGCATGAGCAGCTTCTTGAGAATACTCAAATAGAAAGGCATGAACAGCGTGAACAGGCTGAGAAAACTCAAAGAGAACTACAGGAATGGCATGAACTGGAGGAAGCTAAGCAAGGAGTAATACAGGAATTGAGAGAGCAGGATGAGAATACACAAAGATCAATAAAGACATTCATGGGCTCCATTAACAAAGAGCTGAAGGAAGTCAGGGAGACCACAAAGGGCATGCTGAATGGCATCCAACAGAAGGAATGGGAGTCCAAGGAAACCATAACCAATAAGTAAATGATTTGACAATAAACACTGAACACCAAATTAAGGAAGTAAAGAAGTCCATAAAAGATCTAAAACAAAGCTTCAACAAAGAATTTGAAGCCATCAAAGCTGACCAATTAGAAGGAAAAGAAACAAAAAACAATGTAGAAAGCCTTGAAAGCAGGTTAGCCCATGCAGAAGATCGAATCTCGGGGATTGAAGATAGCCTAGATATTATAGAGAAAGAATGTACAACCATCCAAGACAAGTCCAAGAAATATGATAGATCTACCCAACACTTGGAAGACACCATCAGAAGGCCTAATCTAAGGATAAAGGGTGTAGAGGAGCACATAGAAACAGAAGTAAATGGTCTAGGAAATTTGTTTAACAGGATCCTAGAAGAGAACTTCCCAAACATGCAAAAAGATAGGCCTATTCAGATACAAGAAGTTTTTAGAACTCCAAATCGACCAGATCAGAATAGGACGTCCCACTGTCACATTATAATCCACTCAGGATCAACTCAGACCAAAGAAAAGATCCTTAAATTGCCAAGGAGAAAAGATTAATCACCTATAAAGGGAAACCAATTAGAATTATCTCAAATTTCTCAGCAAAGACAATCAAAGCAAGAAGAGCTTGGAATGATGTATGACAAGCCCTAAAAACAAGCAACTATCAACCAAGAATACTGTACCCAGCTAAACTCTCCTTCATAACTGAAGGCCAAATAAAAACCTTCTATAGCAAAGAAAAAATGAAACAACACATCTCCACCAAACTAGCCCTACAAAAGATACTTAAAGATGTCCTACACATAGAAAACCAACAAGACCACAATAAATGCCAAGAAACTGCACCCAAACTGAGAATCCAAGAACCATAGGAAGAACACAGTTTTCGCAACCCCCAAGAAGGTGGATAACATGGCAGGAACTCCCAAATACCTCTAAGTCCTATCTCTTAACATTAACAGACTTAACTTTACAATTAAGCGACATAGACTGTCTAGTTAGATTAAAAAACAAGATCCTTCTATTTCTTGCCTTCAGGAGTCACATCTTGCCCATAAAACCAAAAACATTTTCAATTTTAAAGGCTGGAGTAAAATCTACCAAGCAAAGGGCCCCCATAAACAGGTGGGAGTTGCAATCCTAATATCAGATATAATAGTTTTCAAATTAAAATTCATGAGAGGAGTTAAAGAAGGTCTCTACATACTAACTAAGGTATCTCTCTTTCATGAGGATATTACAATTCTAAATATCTATTCGCCAAAAATGTAGCACCCAAATTTATCCAAGAAACAGTACTTTCCCTCAAATCCCACATAGATCCAAAGACATTAATTGTTGGGGATTTTAGCACACCAGTCTCCAACTAGATTGATCAACACGGCAAAAACTCAACAGAGAAACCGCAGATCTAAACAGCTGCATAGGTCAACTAGGTTTAAAAGATATCAACCGAATATTTCACCCAGCAGCATCAGAATACAGGTTTTTCTCAGTAGCTCATGGAACATTTTCTAAAATAGACTAGATTTTTGGCCACAAAGCAAACTTGTCCAAATTCAGAATCATTGAAGTTACACCTTTCATTCTCTCTGACCACAAGGGAATAAAATTAGAACTCAACACTAAAGGCCATCAAAGAAAGTTCGGTAACACATGGAGGCTGAACAATACCGTTGGACACCCAGTGGTTCATGGAAGTGATTAGACATGAAATTCAAGTATTCATGATATTCAACAAAAATTTTCACACAAATTACCAGCTCCTCTGTGACATAGCAAAGGCAGTACTCAGAGGCAAGGTTTAGGTCTAAGTTCCCAAGTCCACGAATTGGAGAGATCTGAAACCAACATTTTAATGAGACATCTGAACCTCCTTAAAAAAGAGCATCAAGATAAGCCCCAATGCAGTAGACGGAAAGAAATAATTAACATTAAATCAGAATTAAATGAATTAGAATCCAAAAAACTATAGAAAGTATCAACAAAACAAAGAGTTGGTTCTTCGAAAAAAATCAACAAAATTGACAGACCCTTAGCAAATCTTATCAGAAAAAGAAGAGAACACACCCAAATAAATAAACTCAGAGATGAGAAGGGAAACATCACCACAGAAAAAACCAAGATTCAGAACCTTATAAGGATATACTTGTAAAAACTTTATGCTAATAAGTTTGAGAACTTGACAGAAATAGACCTTTTCCTAGCAAATATTGACATGCCAAAACTAAACCAAGATGAGTTAAATCAGCTTAACAGGACAATATGAAGTATTGAAATAGAAACAACAATAAGAGTCCTCCCACCTAAGAAAAGTCCAGGAACAGATGGTTTTACAGCAGAATTCTACAAGGCCTTCAAAGCAGAGCTCACACCAATACTCCACCAACTGTTCAATGAAATTGAAAGAGAAAGTTCACTACCAAACTCATTCAATGAAACCATCATATCCCTCTTCCCAAAACCAGGCAGGGACTCATCAAAGAAAGAGAACTATAGACTCATTTCTTTGGTGAACATTGATGCAAAATTTCTCAACAAAATTTTGGCCAATCAACTTCAACAATTCATCCAAAAAATCATACACCACGATCAAACAGGATTCATTCCAGGGATGCAAGCTGTTTCAATATACGCAAATCAATTAATATTATTCATCACATCAACAGGAGCAAGGATAAAAATTACATGGTTATCTCAATAGATGCAGAAAAAGCATTCAACAAGATCCAACACCCCTTTATGATGAAGGTTTTGGAAAAATTAGTAATCCATGGAACATTCCTCAATACAATACAGGGTGTATATGACAAACGTACAGTCAGCATTATACTTATTGGTCAAAAACTAAAGCCATTTCGTCTTAACTCAGGAACAAGACAAGGATGTCCCCTCTCTCTGCTTCCCTTCAATCTAGTATTAGAATGCCTAGCTAAAGCAATAAGACAAGATAAAAAAAACATAAAGGGGATCCAAATAGGGACAGAAGAAATTAAACTCTCCCTCTTTGCAGATGACATGATCTTGTATTTAAAGAATCCCATGGACTCCACTCCCTAATTACTCAAGCTGATTTAAAACTTTGGAAAGTAGTAGGGTATAAAATTAACACCCCAAAATCAATAGCTTTACTGTATTCCAACAATGAGAAAAGTGTGGATGAAATTAACAAAGTAACTCCATTTTTAATAGCACCTCAAAAAAAATACCTAGGAATTAACTTAACCAAACAAGTGAAGGACCTCTGTGATGAAAACTTTAAAATCTTGAAAAAGGAAATCAAAACAGGACTTAGAAAATGGGAAAATCTCCCATGCTTCTGGATTGGAAGGATTTACATTGTGAAAATGACAATACTTCCCAAGGCTATCTACAAATTCAATGTGATACTTATCAAAATTCCAAACTCATTCTTCAAGGAAATGGAAGAGGCAATCCAAAAATTCATATGGAACAATAAAAGACCCCAAATAGCAAAAACGCTCCTCAACGGAAAGAACAGTGCTGGTGGAATATCAATACCAAATTTCAAACTCTATTATAAAGCCATAGTAATCAAAAGAGCTTGGTACTGGCATAAGAACATACCTCAGGACCAATGGAATAGAATTGAAAACCCAGAAATGAACCAATAGACCTATACCCAATTAATCTTCGATAAGGGAGCTAAAATAATAGGATGGAAGAAAGACAGCCTCTTCAGTAAATGGTGTTTGCAAAATTGGTTAACTACTTGTAGAAAACTAAAACTAGATCCTTATATAACACCCTACACCAGAATAAACTCCAAATGGATCAAAGACCTCGGAGTCAAAGCAGACACTCTGAAAACATTACAGGATGGAATAGGAGAAACCCTAGGTTTCCTTGGCACAGCCCGAAATTTTCTTAATAGAGACCCAGAAACACAACAAATCAAAGAAAGGTTGGACAAATGGGATTGCATGAAGTTGCAGAGTTTCTGCATGGCAAAGGACATAGTTAGCAAGATCAATAGAAAGCCCACGGATTGGGAGAAGATCTTCACTAGCCATACAAAGGACAAGGGTCTCATATCTCAAATATACTTGGAACTCAAAAAATTAAATCCACCAACAACATATCCTCAAAGAGACAATTGCGCAATAAATAAGTGGCCTAAGGATTTAAAGAGAAATTTCTCTGAAGAAGAAAGAAGGATGGCCAATAGACACATGAGGAAATGCTCAACCTCCCTAGCCATAAAAGAAATGCAAATCAACACAACATTGAGATACCACCACACCCCAGTTAGAATGGCTATAATCAAGAACTGTAACAACAACAGATGCTGGAGGGGATGTGGACAGAAGGGAACCTTACTTCATTGTTGGTGAGAGTGTAAACTTGTTCAACCACTTTGGAAAGCAGTATGGAGGTTGCTGAAGACTTCACATAGAGCTCCCCTATGACCCAGCAATCCCACTTTTGGGCATTTACCCAAATGTTCACAAACAAGGCCACACTAAAGCTACCAGTACATCTATGTTTATTGCAGCATTATTTACTGTAGCTAAGATATGGAACCAACCCAGATGCCCCTCAGTAGATGAATGGATCAAGAAAATATTTTCTATATACACAATGGAATTCTATGCCTCCATCAGAAAGAATGTCATTTTCCCATTTGTTAGGAAATGGAAAGGCTTGGAAAAAATTATATTAAGTGAAGTAAGCCAAGCCCAAAGAAACAAAGGTCCCATTGTTTCCCTTATTTGCAATATCTAATATATGTATGAGTCAAGCAGGAAAGGTCAGATAATGTGATGTTAGGAAAAAAAACCCTTAATATGTATTTAAATGTTTTTTTTCTTTCATGAATTTGTTTCTAACTCATTTATAAGATTATATCTTTGTTGCTTTGTATGTCCCTCCCCCAATGTACAACCCGTGCTTTCACTATATTTGATGACGGTATAATTAGTGGAGGAGATGTGGAAAAACAAGTCGTTTAAGGATACAGGTGGACCCGATGCAACTATGAGAAGTAGAAATTGTCATGTCAAAAATGAACTTTACAACTTTGGCGCGGGTTGGGGGGGTTGGGGTTATGGGGTGGGGAGAGGCTTCGAAGGGGTGTGAAGGGTAAACAAAGGAGGAGGTTGCAATGATTGATAAATGTACTCATTATCTTGTCCATGTAATTGTAACCCCTCTGTACAGTATGTTCACAAAAAATTAAAATTAAAAAATAAAAACAGTTAAAAAAGAAAAAAGAGGAAAAAAGGCACACAAGTAAAAAAAAGGAGAAACATTTTTCACGCTGAGATTAAGAACTAGCCTAAGAGATTTAGAATGATAAAGGCAATGAGCAAAAGCCTAGTTGACAAGTAGTTATTCAATAACCAAAAATGACTCTCTAGACCAGTTTCTGGTATACCGTATTTACTATCATTTTTTCCTTCCATCTGGAGTTACTCCTTATTTTCTGTCACAACTATTAATTAGCCTCTGCCTTTTTGATGCCAAAACTGATCAAAAATATTTCAAAATCACACTTAGACTACTTTTCACTTTGTGATTATCAGTGATGTCACACAATCCTTGAATCCTTGAATTTCCAGAATTAATCTTCAGCTGACATCTAAGCACATTCCTGGCATTAATTGCTGTGACTTAATGAACAAAACTTTTTTCAACACAGTATCTTAAACATAGGTAAAATACATGATTTAGGGGCTATTATTAGGTGTCAGTATGGAAGTAGCAATTATATATTTCAAGTATGGGTTCTTTATTTTCCATTTACTAATTTTTTGGCCAGTCCTGGGGCTTAAACTCAGGGGTAGGGAATTATTCCTGAGCTTTTTTAGCACTCTACCACTTGAGGCACAGCATTCTTTCTAGTGTTTTTCTTTTTTCTGTGTTACTGATGAATTGAACCCAGGGTTTCATGCATGCTAGGCAATCACCATACCATGAAGCCACATTCCCATAGCTCTAAATGACTTTCTTAAGAAGGCATTACATTTTCACTCAGTAACTGTGTATCATAAGTTTGGCCAGGTGCTAGATAATGATGTAGAATGCAATACAATTCAATAAGTCCAGTAAGGCTGAATGGACAATGAATTTAATGGTCTAGCCAGGGAATAGTGGGGCTGTTTCAACAGGGAGCTGTTTCAACAGGCTGAGCAAGACAGCTCCTGACCCACAGCCCACCTCCAGAATGAGAGGGTTACCTTGGATTCCAGCCACATGGGAATGCTGGACCCCCTCCTCCAGTACCTACTCATCCAGTGTTTGTAAAAGAGAGAGAGAGAGAGAAGTCAGAATTAAAATTAAGTTGAGTGCCCGTGGCTCAGAACTCTAATCCTAACTACACTGGAGGCTGACATATGAGGATCATGGTTCATAGCCAGCCCCCACAGGAACGTCTTTGAGACTTTTATTTCCAAAGAACCACCAGAAAACCAGAAGTGGTGCTGTGGGCTCACGTGGTAGAGCACTAGCCTTTTGCTGAGGAGCTCAGGAACAGTGCCCATGCCTAGGGTTCAAACCCCACAACTGACAAGTAGTGGACTTCCTACTACAAGAAGTGGATTGAATAGCACCCATTGTCCTAGGGAGCATGGTAGAGAAGTCAGGCTGAGCTTCCTGTGAAGTTGAAGTCAAAAGGAAATCACCTGACTTCTCTGTGCCTCAGTTTCCCCAGATGCCGAATTCAACACAGTTTAGGATCCCCTTCCTCATGGGGATAGGGTAATGATGAAACAGAGCCATGGTTTGTTTCAAAATCCTCAACTGTTGCATGATTAATAACTGGCCCCACCTGAGCCCTTTGTAGGTATCTTCCTGTCATTTGCTCACAGAATTGCAGAGAATCTTCTCTGAATGCCACTCCTTCCATGCCAAGCCATGCTCCAGAGATTCCGTCTCTATAAATCCCTTGTTTCCTCAAAACTGTCCTGTGAGGAGAATGAGGTCTGATGGTTGTGGCCCTACCCAGAACTTCACCTGTGGTCAAGAATCCGTTGCTGTGGACTAAAAGTTTGGGATAATCCATCTAAATCGATGACTGAGCATGGCGCTACATGTTTACCATCCCAACTACAGAGGACCAGGTGGAGCATACCTGTCCCAGATAGGAGGACCTCGATCCAGTCCAACAAGAACATATATGGAGTTTCTATTTCAGAAATGCCCAAGACAGAAAGGTGGCTCCTCAGAGCCAGGGTGAGAAAACAAGTAGGGGGTCATGGTCCCCCCAGAGGGGTGTCTACTCCCAGGTAGTGGTGATTTGCGGGCAGCCACTCACCTGTGCTGCTGAGAAAAGCTGCTGGAGGCTGCTCCAGGTGGGGCAAGCAGCAATGGCAGCGGCATTGCAAACACATGGGCCAAGAGCAGAGAACCAGGGCCAGGGACCAGGTCAGGGCTTTAGGCGGGCTGGCAGTGGACCATTGCCTGAGGTTTGAAATTCTGCAACTTGGAAAAGTGAGGAAGAAGCAAGGGTGTGGTCAGGCATCTCAATTTCCTACTATACTCCAAAGTTGCTTGAGTCTCTTCCTCACCACTCAGCCACCTCTACCTTCCTCAACTGCTGGTAGTGTTGTAAACTAACAGAGGGAATCCCAGGTGCTACTAGGCAGCATGGAATGGGGGCGTGATCCCATTCTTGTATCCCATTGGTCAGAAAGAACCATGAAAGAATGGGGGTGTGGCCAGAATTCTGTGATGCAAGCAGCATGGGCGGAGGCAAGAAGATAGCAGCTCCCCCAGCCCTTTTCTGAGGGAACAATGTCCAATTCAGTTGGAGATGAGATGGTGACCTGCTTTAGCTGGATGGCTGCACAGATTGTTCTCTATGTCTGTTTGTTGCCAGACCCGGACTTTGAACTCAGGATCTGGCCAAGTCTGTGCACTGCTTTTGCTCAAGGCTCGCCCTTCACACTGGAGCCCTGGGCTTCTGGCTTTGTTGGCACTGAAGTTGGACAGAGGTCTCAAGGACTTTCCTGACTAGGATGACTTTGACCATGATCCTCCCATCACAGCCTTGTAAGTATCAAGGAGGACTGCTGAGAGCAACTAGTGCCTGTCTAATCATTGGTCTTGCTGATATTCTTGGACAGCCCGGTGAGTACCGTATCCCCAGGTTGAAGTGGTGGGAAATGGAGCTCACAGTTGGAATCCTGGTCTTGCCACCTCCAAATGGCTGGAGATCCTAAGGAACTCATTTCTTTCCATATGAATACCAATGGAATGTGATGTATGTCATGGTTGGGCAGTTCTTGAATGATTCTAGGATAAAATTATACACAATTATATTATAAACACTGATCAATTTTAGTTAATTCTTTATTAAGCAGTTAAACAATCACATTCATAAAATGGAGGCATAATGAAATGCTTAAGAATTGGGCCTCACATACTGCAAAGGTACCATTTTTCTGCCAGGACTGGGATTGAAACTCAATTCCTTGGTAACTCTGTTCCACTGTGAGGGATTGGGAAGCTGGCCTACTTAAAGTCAAGAAATTCAGGTCTGTTTCTTATGCCTAAAATAGATCTCCAACACTAGAAAACATCCTATTCATGTACAATTTACATATATGATTTATATTTATATAAATATGTTGACTCCATATTGCATTCAGTGTAGTTATTTTATTTTGTTGTTTTATTCATGTATTGACCATTTATGTTATTGACTATTATGGAACATAAAACATTGATTACATTGATTACACAGGATATAGGTCTACATATGTATTCCACTTCATACCTGACACCCAGGACTTTCACAGAAAAGGAAAACATATGTCACATCATCTTCTTACTCCATGATTCATTTTTGGGAATGCTGGCATCTGAACTCAATACCTACAAGCCTACAAGTCCCAATTCATGAATGTGTGAGTGTTAGCATGCCATCCTGGGGCAAATTGAGCTGACAGGCTGTTCCCAGGACCTCAGATCAAGCTCCAGGGGTGACCAAAATAAGAGATTGACATGCAGATGGCAGTACGCTAATAAATATATATCTTTATAGAGTGTCAGAGAAGTCTATACAGTATTCAGTTATATAGACTACATTCCTTCCAATTCCTGGGTATTAATTATGCCACCATGTAATTAATGTAATTAATGTAATGTAATTAATTGTTTTCATCCTTAAACTATTAATGAAATCAGTGTCCTGAAATTATTGCGTTCCTTTACGTAATAATATACTTTCAATGCTTCATAAATATTAAATAAAATGAATCAACCTCCTGAAATGATGCTGTCTAATTTTATAGGAGCATCATTCATGATCAATTCATTCAACCGTGACATTGAAAACATTCCATTGTTAATCCTATGGATGGGAACCATTTTCTTAGTAGCTCCTGCCACTGGTTGGTGTCAGGACAGGGATTTGAAATCATGGCCTATGTTGCCACGTGGGCCTATGGCATCCCTGATAGTCTGGCAGCCTTCAGAAATGCAAGATGAAGTACCCTTTGCAACAATGTCATTCAGACCCATGAGGGTCACCATGCAAAGGAAGAAAACATAAAATGGCCATATTTTTCTGTTTATTGCTTTCCTTGCAAGGCCTGAGGGTCTAGGATCCCAGGAGGAGCTGTAGATCTAGTGGCTGCAACCCAGCCTTGGGTGATCAAAGCTGAGGCAGAGTTGCCACGACCTGAGTTCAAGCACCATGTTGAGAAAAGTAAAAGAAAAAAAATTTAGCTCCCTGGCTTGCAATTCACGCTGTTTATTCTTCCAGGCTTTGGATTTGAACTCAGGATCTGGGTAAATCTGCAGCAATGTGGATGAAGGGAAAGATCACAGTATTTGAAGATAAGAAAGTTAGGCCTGTTCACTAGTCCTGTATTCAAGCCCTAGCTCTCGAAACATATTATTTATATACATTGTAAAGATAAGATGTATACTTACCTATAGATGTTCAGTACATACATGTTTGGTGTGGTTGTTCTTGTATTTTTTATTTTATTCATTTATTAACCATTGAGTGTACTAAGATGAAACACCTTAAATTTATTGCACTGATGACATCCTATCACAGAGCATCTATATTTATAGAAATGTTGTCCATCATGCCACGATTCTCAGGATCACCCACGATATACAGAGAAAAGGAAAATAAGTTTCACACTTGGCTTCTTACTCCACGATTCACTTGTTGGTAGTGCTGGAATCTTAACTCAGGTCCTAGTAGGACCAATTGGCCAATAAGTCAAGGTGAACACACTAACCTGTGAGCAACTATCGAGCTAAGCCATTCCCAGGATCTGAGATTGATTGCCAGGCTGGTCCACTATAGTCATGAATTCATAATGTAAACATACAATCTATATTGACATACATGTTTGTACAGCATCTTGTGTTCGGTGAACTTCTTATTTTGTCTGTATTTCATGGAGGTATTCTGTATTTTACTAAATATGGGGATAGGTATAACTTTGCTGACATGGATGACAACCTGTTCCTATGGTTATAGGGTTACTTATGAATTCCTCTTCTTGGTTGAGACTCAGGACTTTCACAGGAGAGGAAAACGTGTGCAACAACTGGCTTCTGACATCAGGATGAATCTATTGTGAGCGCTGGGATTTGAATTCAGGTTTGGATAGCTCGGTTGCACTGAGGGGGAAGGGGAAGCTCACCATCCTTGAAGACTAGAATGTCAGGCCTGGTTTAGGGCCTGATTTGAATCTCCAGCACTGGACAAAATAGCAAGCCCACCTTTTTTAAACATAGGATCTCTCTTTACCTACAGGTGTGGTATGCATCTTGCATTCAGTGTAGTTACACTTTTTATTCATTTTTTATTTATCTTATTCATGGATGTATTGTGCATTTTATTGAATATGGTGACAGATATAACTGTGCTTACATGGATAACAACCTATTCCCATGGCTATTGAGTTGCTTATATAGCATTTTCCATTCTCAATGAGACTCAGGACATTCACAGAACAGGAAAACATGAGCAACCCTAGGCTTTTCAAATTAGAATGAATCTTTTGGCAGTGCTGGAATTTGATCTCAAGGCCTAGCAGGCCCAACTGGTGAATGGGTCATGGTAAGCACACCAGCCTGTGAACCACTAAGGAGGTAGGCCATTCCTGGGACCTGTGATGGAGTTCTTGTGGGGTCCAATATAGTCATAAATTCATAACTAAACAAAGGATCTATATTTCCAAACATGAGTGGGCGACAACTTGCGTTTGGTGTAGTCATTCTTTTTATTTTGTGTCTTAGTCATTGATGTATTGTGTATTTTCTTAAGTATAGGTTGACAGATATAACTGTGGTGAACTGGATGACAACCTATTCTCATGAATGTAGAGTTGCCTATACCTTCTCTATCCTAGCTGAGACCCAGAATTTGCACAGCACATGAAAACAGGTGCAATGTCTGGCTTCTCACATCAGGGTGAATTTTGGGCAGTTCTGGGATTCGAACTCGAGGCCTAGGAAGCCCAACTGCCCATTGGGTCCAAGAGAACACACCAGACTGTGAGCCAGTAAGGAGCTGTGCTGTTCCCAGAAACTGAGATTGAGCCCCACGGAGGCCAAAATAGTCTTCAATGAGTCATTGAAACATGGGATGTATATTCACATCCGTGTGTGGACTGCATCGTATATTAAGTGTAGTTATTGTCTTTATTTTGTATGCTATTCATGGATGTATTGTGTATTTGCTTGAGTATATGATGACAGGTATAACTCGGCTGACATGTATAACAACTTACTCCCATGACCACAGTGTGGCCCATGCATTCTCCATCCTAGCTGAAACCCAGTAGTTGCACAGGAAAGGAAAACAGGGCAACGATTTGATTTTGACATCAAGATGGATCTTTTGGCAGGGCTGGGATCTGAACTCGGGGCATAGCAGGATTAATTGGTGAATGGGTCCACATGAGCACACCAGCCTGTGAGCCATGAAGAAGCTAGGCATTCCCAGTACAAAGAAAAAATCTTATAAATATGTTAAAAACAATTGTAAGCAAGAAAAAATAAAACATTTCAATACTTATTCTTGGGTTCATTTCACCTATCATATTGATCTGGTTTAATCACTTCTCTGCCTTCACTACAAGATTATTTGAAGAAAACATAAGATAATTGCACTGAGAAGTGATTTAGAGAATTGCATTTGCCAGGCAGGCATCGGATCACTTGAACCATGCCACATCCAGCAATTTTTGCTTTGTTTGTTTTTGAGATAGAATCTTGTATTTGCTTATTCCTAGGCTACCTGGATAGTGAACTTCCTAGTTTTATGTCCAACATAGGTAGGATGACAGCCAAACTTTGGCACACACATTGAGCTCGAGGTCTCAAGCTTGACCTTGAACTGCAAATATCGACATTTCCATTATCAGAGTAGCTAGGATTATAGGTATAAAACACCTCATTTGACTTATTATGTATGTTTACGAAAATTCTGAAAGTATGAGAAAATCCTCTAGAGTTACTAACCATATCCAGATTCTTGGTGATACACTAATGATTATTCTGTCAAAAACTTTTTGACATTATTCTGCCAAACGTTTTTTAAATTTTTTTTTCGCAAAATGCCGTACAGAGGGGTTACAATTACATGGGTAAGGTAATGAGTAAATTTCTTATCAAGCATTGTTGCCTCCTCCTGTTTCCACTTCTCATCCTTTCTGATCTCCCCTCTCCAACCCACCAACACCCCGCCCCTGGCAAAAGTTGTAAAGTTCGTTATTGGACATAAAGACTTGTATAGCTCATTGTTGCAATGGATCCGACGTATCCCTATTTAAAGGTTGGTTTTGCCCATTCCCTCCACAAATTATTCCAATATGAAATAAAATGGAAGCAGGGGTTATACCATGGGGGAGGGACATACAAAGCAACAAAGAAATAATCTTATAAATATGTTAGAAACAATTGCAAGAGAGAAAAAAAAACATTTCAATACTTATCTTGGGGTTCATTTCACCTAACATGAACTTATCTTACCTTTTCTGCTTGTCTCAAAAATATACTAGTTATTGCAAATAAAGGAAATCATGGGATCTATATTTTGGGGCCTGGCTTACTTCACTTAATTTTTTCCAAGTCTTTCCATTTCCTAACAAATGGGGCAATTACATTCTTTCTGATAGAGGCATAGAATTGCATTGTGTATATATACCACATTTTCTAGATCCATTCATCTAATGAGGGGCATTTGGGTTGGTTCCATAACTTATCTATGGTAAATAATGTTGCAATAAAAATAATTGTGCTGGTAGCTTTAGTATGTGATCATTTGGGTAAATGCCCAAATGTTGGATTGCTGGGAAATAGGGGAGCTCTATCTGGAGTCTTTTTGAGGAACCTCCCACCAACTATGCCATAAGATTCCATTCTGTCCCCATCTTCTTCTCCAGTATCTGTTGTTATTAGAGTTCTTGATTAT
Organism: Dipodomys merriami; assembly: GCF_024711535.1. Classification (NCBI taxonomy): domain Eukaryota; kingdom Metazoa; phylum Chordata; class Mammalia; order Rodentia; family Heteromyidae; genus Dipodomys; species Dipodomys merriami. The sequence continues at coordinate 163,181 of NW_027202681.1, forward strand.
AGCTATTCTAACTGGGCTGAGGTGGTATCTCAATGTTGTATGGATTTGCATTTCTTTTATGGCTAGGGAGGTTGAGCATTTCTTCATGTGTCTATTGGCCATCCTTCTTTCTTCTTCAGAGAAGTTTCTCTTTAAGTCTTTAGGCCACTTATTTATTGGGCAGTTGTTTCTCTGAGGATTTGTTGTTGGGGGATTTAATTTTTTGAGTTCCAGGTATATTTTAGATATGAGACCCTTGTCCATTGTATGGCTACTGAAGATCATCTCCCAATCCGTGGGCTTTCTAGTGATCTTGCTAGCTATGTTCTTTGCCTTGCAGGAGTTCTGCAATTTCATGCAATCCCATTTGTCCAAATTTTCTTTGATTTGTTGTGTTTCTGGGTCTCTATTAAGAAAAATTTGGCCTGTGCCAAGGAGAACTGTAATGTTTTCAGAGTGTCTGCTTTGACTCCGGGGTCTTTCATCCATTTGGAGGTGATTCTTTTGCAGGGTGATTTATAAGAATCTAGCTTTAGTTTTCTACAAGTGATTAACCAATTTTGCCAGCACCATTTACTGAAGAGGCTGTCTTTCTTCCATTCTAATTATTTAGCTTCCTTATCGAAGATTAGATGGCTATATATCTGTAGGTTGAATTCTATTCCATTGGTCCTGAGGTCTTTTCTTGTGCCATTATCAAGTTGTTTTGATTACTATGGTGTTGAAGTAGAGTTTGAAATTTGGTATTGATATTCCTCCAGCACTTTTCTTTCTGTTAATGATCTTTTATGCTATCCTTGGTCTTTTATTGTTCCATATGAATTTTTGGATTGTCTCTTCTATTCCTTGAAGAATGAATTTGGGATATTGATAGGTATTGCATTGAATTTGTAGATAGCCTTGGAAATTATTGCCATTTTCATGATGTTGATCTTTCCAATGCAGGAGCATGGGAGTTTTTTTTTTTGCCACTTTCTGTGTTCTGTTTTGATTTCCTTTTTCAGGTTTTTAAAGTTTTCATCATAGAGGTCCTTCACTTGTTTGGTTAAGTTAATTCCTAGGTAGTTTATTTTTTGTGGATCTATTATGAATTGAATTGCTTTCCTGATTTCATCCACACTTTTCTCATTGTTGGTATACAGAAGAGCCATTGATTTTTGAGGGTTAACTTTATACCCTGTTACTTTGCCCAAGTTTGAATAAGCTTGAATGATTTGGGAGTGGAGTCAGTGGGATTCTTGAAATACAAGATCATTCCATCTGCAAAGAGGGAGAGTTTTACATCATCTTTCCCTATTTGGATCAATTTTATGTTTGCATCTTATCTTATTGCTGTAGATAGGCATTCTAATACTAGATTGAAGAGGAGTGGCGAGAATGGTCATCCTTGTCTCGTTCCTGATTTAAGAGGAAATGGCTTTAGCTTTTCACCATTAAGTATAATGCTGGCTGTAGGTTTGTCATATACAGCCTATATTGTATTGAGGAATGTTCCCTGGATTCCTAGTTTTTCCAGAGTTTTCATTATCAATGGGTATTGAATCTTGCCAAATGCCTTTTCTGCATCTATTGTGATAACCATGTGCTTCTTATCCTTGGTCTTGTTGATGTGATGAATTTTATGAATTGATTTTCATATATTGACCCAGCTTTGCATCCCTGAAATGAATCCTGCTTGATCGTGGTTTTTGATTTTTTTTTGCATAAATTGTTGAAGTTGATTGGCCAAAATTTAGTATCGATGTTCATCAAAGAAAAGGTTCTATAGTTCTCTTTTTTGATGAGTCCCTGACTGGTTTTGGGATAAGGATTATGATGACTTCATAGATTGAGTTCAGTAGTGAACTTTCTCTTTCAATTTCATTGAAGAGCTACTGATGTGAGCTCTGCTTTAAAGGCCTTGTAGAATTCTGCTGCAAATCTTTCTGGCCCTGGGCTTTTCTCTCTCAATGTTTGATAAAGTCCTGTTAAAATGTTTTAACTCATCTTGGTTTAGTTTTGGCATGTCAATATTTGCTATGAAAAGGTCAATTTCTGCCATGTTCTCAATCTTATTAGCATAGTTTTGATAAGGATTCCCTTTTAATGTTCTGAATCTTGGTTGTTTTTCTTGTGATGTTTCCATTCTCATCTCTGAGTTTATTTATTTGGGTGAGTTTTCTTCTTTTCCTGATAAGATTTGCTAAGGGTCTGTCAATTTTGTTAATTTTGTTGAAGAACCAACTCTTTATTTTGTTTGTTCTTTCTATGGTTTTCCTCGATCCTGATTAGTTTAATTCTGAATTAATTTTAATTATTTATTTCAATCTCCTGGATTAGGGTTTATCTTGCTGATCTTTTTCAAGGAGGTTCAGATGTTTCATTAGATTGTTGGTTTTAGATCTCTCCAATTAGGAACTCAAAGCTATAAACTCACCTCTAAGTACTGCCTTTGCTCTGTCCTAGAAGAGCTGGTAATTTGTGTGCTCATTTTTGTTGAATATCATGAACATTTGAATTTCCTTTTGTGTCGAACGCCTTCTCGGCCAGCGAGAAAAAACGACCACCACACCAGGAGTCTTCTGAGATAACGCTTTATTGGAGAGCCTTTTAGTTGATGGGAGAGCTTGAGCGCGAGAGAGCGTGCACCCGAAACATGGCCGCTTATATAGGGAATAAGGACACGGGTCGGTCTATCATTGGTCATCTGCCTTTCACCGTCACCAGGTGCCACGGGATTGGCTGGGGACTCTACGTGGCTCGCGCATGCACAAAGCCCAGGACCCACCGTCCCGCCAAGCACCGCCTGAAATGGAGTGGTTACCTCAAAGCTGCAAGGGAGTGGGCGCCATCTTGTAATGGCGTTTACCCTGGCTCCCTTCATCCTTTCTTATCTCTTCCCTGACCCACTGGTGATTCAACAGTGTATTGTTCAGCCTCCATGTGTTACAGGACTTTCTTTGGTGGTTTTTGGTGTTGAGTTCTAATTTTATTCCCTTGTGGTGTGAGCAAATGCAAGGTATAACTTCAATGTTTCTGAATTTGGACAAGATTGCTTTGGGATATAAATGTGGTCTATTTTGGAAAATGTTCTATGTGCTGCAGAGAAAAACGTGTGTTCTGATGCTGCTGGGTGAAATATTCAATAGATGTCTGTTAAATCTAGTTGATATATGCAGCTGTTTAGATCAGCGGTTTTAGACTTGAACTGAAGAGCTGAGGGACAATGCCCAGTCCCAGAGTTCAGGCCCCACAACTGACCAAAAATGCCTCTGCCACATCTGTCTTGCTTGCTTTGACTCCCAGCATGTTGGCATACTAGGAGGCCAGCATAAGATGAAGCTCCATAAACCTTTTTGGATAGCAAAAGAAACCACTGCATGGGAAGTGAGGGGTGTTGTAGAAGAGATTTGGAGCTGAATGCAGGCAGGAGGCCTCATGGCTTCAGACTCTGCTGTCTTTTGAATCATTGCCCAGTTACTAGCTATAAGGTTTTGCTCCAAAATCAATGTGACAAAGTCTGCAATTCTTATTGACTCATCCACATACACAGACCTAGTTAGGCATCCAGAATGACTTAAAATGTAGATTTCCTAAATCAGAGAAATCTGTACCAGAGTAAATGGACAGAAAGAACTTCATTTAATCAGGTTCAATTGATTTTACTTGCTTATAATTTAAATGAGAGAACAATATCAAACTAACCAAGATTTCACAAAATCAAAATATCCAAGAAACTACATTTTACAGAAAATAAATATTCACAGCACAAATGAGAATTTGTGAATAGGTGGTGCTTTCAGAAAATAAAGAATTAGGGTTCAGGACACATGTCAGATACATTTCATAACAGCATCAAAATGAAATTCATTACCACAGGTGGCAAAAGTTGCTTACTCTCAGCAAGTAAGCACATTACCATTGTTTTCTGGTCTTTAGTAAAAAAGATAGAAGAGTTTGATTTCCCTTCCCAATTTCAATCTTCAAATTCACATTTTCTTCTAAGGAAGTCATTTATCTCACACACCTGACAATACAGAATATGTCTTCAAACCAAGGTCTCCTGGGCATCTGGGAGCAAAATAGGAAGAGTGAAACAGTTTACAGGAAGCTTGATTGTTCAGGAATAAATCATGTTTGTACTGCTGCTTTTTCTTTTTAATTGTGAAAATACTATACAGAAAGGTTACAATTACCTGAGAAAGGTAATGAATACATTTCTTATCAAACATTGTTGCCATGGAAAGACTTGATGGCACAGCTAAGATAGATTGGGAGTGCTTGTCCTTTCCAGCACCCAGGTGGGAATATGGTTAGTTGGGAGGGGAGAAATGTCGTAGAGTTTCAGAAAAAGACAAAAGAATTGTGCATGGTTTTCTTCACAGAAAATAACCTTTTATTAAGGTACGTTTTCCTCTTCACAAAACAATTATACAGTAGTCCCCTTCACTGTAATTTCCCCTACTGTAGTTAGTTACTACAGAGCACATGGGCAGTAAAGATGGCGCTGAGAGGGAGTTGAGTCGGCAGAGCCCAATTTACTTTATGTTCAGTGCTTAACCAGCCCGTGAAAGCTTAGGTGCATGATAGGGTGTGACCTTGACAGTGATTGGTTCCTCTTCCTCGCCTGCCATGCCACCCGCTTTTTTTGGCTTTAAAAAGGGCTGCTCTCTGTTAATAAATGAGTTTTCTTCCTAATTGACTTGACTCCTCGCTGTGTCTGATTGTCTCCCGGGCTGAGGGAGGCTGGAGAATGGGCAAGCACCACACTTACCTTTCCTCAGACCCCTCTGTCTTTCTTGTTTCCTGGGATGGACAAAGACCCAAAAAGTTACCTGTGCTCAACTGTACTCTGAAAAGATTAATGGAAAAACATCTCATAATTTGAAAGAGACCACATTCACATAATACCTTTTTTTTGGGGGGGGGGGTTCTTTTGGAGCTAAAGTTTCACTGTATATATCTTTGATTATTTTCCTGCCTAGGCATCTGTTTCCTGGAATTACAGGTATGCACTTCCACATCCATTTCACATTACTTTTTTTTACAGTATATTGTTACAATTTTTCTATTTTTATTAGTTACTGTTATAATTGTCTTACTGTACCTAATTTACACCTGAAGCTTTATTGTAATTATATTTGTTTGGGTAAAAGCATAAAATGGTCATCTCGGTATTTACAGTGTTGCTTCCAGAACTGATTGAGTACACTAAAATCAGCATAGGCACCAGTCCCATATCGAAAATAGCATAGTATGTCATACAAAATAAGTTACACTTTAAATTACATCAAGGTTATGTAACAGTATATAAACAGATGCTATATTGAATGTTTTGGGAACATTTTTTTCCTGAATATTTTAAATTTCTGGGTGATTGAACAACTAGATGTGGAAATTCTGGGTAATGAGGGTTAACTCTATAAAGTACTTCATGGATTTCAGGTATCCACTTGAAATGTATATCCAGAGGCTAAATAGGAACTACTGTAAAGATCAAAATGAACTTGAACCTGTTATTTTACCATAAATATTCATTAAATAAAATGTGGATAAATTAGATTCTCTACCTCTTCCTCGTCCTCGTCCTCCTCTTCTTCTTCTTCTTCTTCTTCTTCTTCTTCTTCTTCTTTTTTGGTCCGGTCATGGGGCCTGAACTCTGGGCCTGGGTGCTGTCCCTCAGCTCAATGCTTAAGGCTGGTGCTCTACCACTTGAGCCACAGCACAACTTCTGGCTTTTTTATTTTTGCTTATGTGGTGCTGAGGAATCGAACCCAGGGCCTCAAGCATGCAAGGCAAGCGCTCTACCACTGAGCCATCTTCCCAGCTCTTCTTCTTCTTCTTCTTCTTCTTCTTCTTCTTCTTCTTCTTCTTCTTCTTCTTCTTCTTCTTCTTCTTCTTCTTCTTCTTCTTCTTCTTCTTCTTCCTCTTCCTCTTCCTCTTCCTCTTCCTCTTCCTCTTCCTCTTCCTCTTCCTCTTCCTCTTCTTCTTCTTCTTCTTCTTCTTCTTCTTCTTCTTCTTCTTCTTCTTCTTCTTCTTCTTCTTCTTCTTCTTCTTCTTCTTCTTCTCCTCCTCCTCCTCCTCCTCCTCCTCCTCCTCCTCCTCCTCCTCCTCCTCCTCCTCCTCCTCCTCCTCCTCCTCTTCCTCCTCCTCCTCCTCCTCCTCCTCCTCCTTCTCCTTCTTCTCCTTCTTCTTCTTCTTCTTCTTCTTCTTCTTCTTCTTCTTCTTCTTCTTCTTCTTCTTCTTCTTCTTCTTCTTCTTCTTCTTCTTCTTCTTCTTCTTCTCCTTCTTCTCCTTCTTCTCCTTCTTCTCCTTCTTCTCCTTCTTCTCCTTCTTCTCCTTCTCCTTCTTCTCCTTCTTCTCCTTCTTCTCCTTCTTCTCCTTCTTCTCCTCCTTCTCCTCCTTCTCCTCCTTCTTCTCCTTCTTCTCCTTCTTCTGTAGTGAACTTTCTCTTTCAATTTCATTGAAGAGTTGGAGTAATATTGGTGTGAGCTCTGTGTTGAAGGCCTTGTAGAATTCTGATGTAAATCTATCTGGTCTTGGGCTTTTTTTAGATAGGACTTCTCTTATTGCTGTTTCTATCTTAATGCTTGATATGGGCCTGTTAAAGTCGTTTAACTCATCTTGGTTTAGTTTCAGCTGCATGTCGATATTTGCTATGAAAAGGTCCATTTTGGCCAAGTCCTCAAACTTATTAGCATAGTTTTGAGAAATATTCCCTTATAAACTTCTGAATCTTGGTTGTTTCTCTGGTGATGTTTCCATTCTCATCTCTGAGTTTATTTATTTGGGTGAGTTTTCTTTTTCTGATAAGATTTGTTAAGGATCTGTCAATTTTGTTAATGTTTTCGAAGAACCAACTCTTTGTTTTGTTGATTCTTTCTATCTTTTTTTGGAATGTAATTCATTTAATTCTCATTTAATTTTAATTATTTCTTTCCATCTACTGGGTTGGTGTTTATCTTGGTGCTCTTTTTCAAGGAGGTGCAGATATCTCATTAAATTGTTGGTTTCATATATCTCCAACTTGCCTCTGAGTACTGACTTTTCTGGGTCCAGGGGAACTGGTAATTTGTGTGCTCATTTTGTTGAATATCATGAACACTTTAATTTCCTTTCTAATCTGTTACATGACTTACTCCTGATTCAACAGTGTGTTGTTCAGCATCCATGTGTTACAGGACTTCTTTGGTGGCTTTTGGCGCTGAATTCTAATTTTATTTCCTGTGGTCTGAAAGAATGCAAGGTATAACTTCAATGTGTCTGAATTTGGACTTTTGTTTTGTGACCTAAAATGTGGTCAGTTTTTGAAAATGTTCTATATGCTGCTGAGACAAAGTTGTATTCTGATACTGCTGGGTGAAATATTCGTTAGATGTCTGTTAAATCTAGTTGATCAGTTGTTTAGAACTGCAGTTTATTGAGTTTTTGCCGAGTTGATCTATTTAGTGGGGATAGTGGTGTGTTAGAGTCTCCAACAATTAATGTCTTTGGATCTATGTGAGCTTTGAGGGAAAGTAGTGTTTCTTGGATAAATTTGCGTGCTCCACTGTTTGACAAATAGATATTTAGAATTGTAATATTTTCCTGAAAGAGCGATCCCTTAATTGGTATGTAGCGACCTTCTTGTTCTCTTCTCACGAATTTTAATTTGAAATCTATTTTATCTGATATTAGGATTGCAACTCCCACCTGTTTATGGGCGTCATTTACTTGGTAGATTTTGTTCCAGTCTTTCACTTTCAAAATGTGTTTGTTTTTATGGGCAAGATGTGACTCCTGAAGGCAGCAGATAGAAGGATTTTGATTTTAATCCAACTAGACAGTCTATGTCTCTTAATTGGAGAGTTAAATCCTGTGATGTTGAGAGATAGGACTGAGAGGTATTTTTTTATTGTGAAAATGCAGTACAGTTGGTTTACGATTACATAAACAAGATAATGAGTACATTTCTTATCAAGCATTGTTGACTCCTCCTTTGTTTCTGCATCCCATCACTTCCCAGATTCCCCTTACCCAATGCTCCCCCCCTCCACCAAAGTTGTAAAGTTCATTTTTGAACATAACGCCTTGTACATTTCATTGTTGCAATGGTTCCACCTGTATTCCTATTAAAACGATTTGTTTTTTCCCTAACCCTCTACAAATTATACCAACATAAATTACAGTGAAAACTGGAGTTATTTTTTTGTTATGTCGAAAAACGAATGTTACAACTTTGGCCTGGGAATGGGGGAGGGAGGGAGTGGGGATCAGTGGGGGGGGAGGTGAAAGGGATGGGAAGAGGAAACAAAGGAGGAGACAACAATGCTTGAAAAGAAATATACTCATTACCTTTCGCATGTAATCGTAACCCCTTGGTACAGTATTTTCACAATTAAAAAAACTTCAAAAATGTTTATCACTTATTATAATTCAAATACCAAGCAAGAGTAATTTTAAATAATCATTAGAGGTATCATTTTATCACTATCATAAAACAGAATAAAAGATAAGTCCCAATTATTACCTACCTATCATTATACTTAATTCCTAATCATTACCTAAATATCTTAAACAATCTAAATAGTCATGTCTTTAACATTGTCATAAATATTCCACACTTTTTACTTAAAAATTTCCAAGGACATATATTCATGTTTCTAAGAAATGATCACAGCAGTTAAAAAATGCTTTTGTGAAAATAATGTGAGACATGTTGTTGTTGTTGTTGTTTACAAGTCCTGGGCATTGTCCCTAAGCTTTTTTTGTGCTCAAGGCCAGCACTGCACAACTTGAAGCACAGGGCTAATTTCTGTTTTTGAATGGTTAATTGGAGAATAAGAATCTAACATGTACTTTTCTGTTTGGGCTAGATGTGAAAACAATTGTTAGATCTCAGCCACCAGAGGAGCTAGAATTATAGGCGTGCGTTACCGGTAATTGGTTTGATGATTTTTTTTTTATTTTAATTACGTTTTAAGATGTTTGTTTCACTATAATGCACATAATTCTATATATAAATTTATATATATATATGACGACAAATTCCTTCTAAAAATGTATGACTTTCTACATATAAAATTTATACACACACATATATATATATTTCTGAATATATACACTCCCTCTAAAACTTTTATGCTACTATTTTTACCCTTTTCATTTCAAAGATATAGACTATTTTTCCAAATGTTTCCTAGAGTAAAATGACTAATATTTCAATAGAAAGTAGAATATATTATTTTCAAAGTAATTTTAGATATACACATGATGTAGTAGTAATATTTATAGTATATTACTTGAAAAAATTCTGTTCAAACACTTAAATATTTGTGTGTAATGACAGGGAGAGGGGAAGTTAATTCATACTGGTTAGAAATGGGCAATGCTTCAAAAATCTGTTCAATAATTTGCTTTAATCACATAATCAAGCTACCTTTTATGGTTTAGGTTTTTTTGCTTCTTTATTCAAAAATTAAACACGGATGCATGCACAGTCGTAATATTAAAATTATTAAAATACAAATAATACAAAATCATAGACCAGACTTTCAATAATTAGCACTTATGATGCTAATAATATTTTGTTGAAGATGATGATGACCAGATTGACCTTGATAATGGCAATGTTATGATTGAAAAAGAAAAATTTTTAGACATCTTTGAATTTAGATTTCCCATATTGAATACATAATAATAAACAGTGTTGGATTACATACAATAAGAATAACAAGAGGAGAGTTTCAATATCAAGAAATAATAATCAGATAATCAGGTGAGACAGTAAATCCCTAATGTTGTTCTTGCAGTCTCTCTAATGTATACTCACTTTTCTTGGTGGTATTGTTTTCTTATAAATAAAATCATTTATTTTCACATGTTTATTATCCCACATAGATAAAATATACTAAGATGTGTACTTTGTTATCAAATGATCTTGTTTGTTCTAGTCTTGGGAACTTAGGAGAAAGCCTTTCACCACCCACATAGCCAGTAGCTTAGTTATGTATCCCTAGAAGGTAACAACACAAGCATCAAGCATGCTTCACTCATTAGGCAGAAATCCTTAGTCAGTTTTAGTTTCTATCCAGTTCACTGAAGAAAATCTATGTATAAATTTATGAAGAACACTTGGCAGCACATAAAGCAATAGGAAAATTTTGATGGACTAAGATTAGTTTTCAACTTAGTGTCATTAGTTCAAGTAACATTCTCATATAGATACTATTCAATAACCAATGTTTTCCAATGATATTTTGAGTATGTCTTCAATACAAATGTGGACACATGACCCAATTTACATAATACCACTTACATATCTGTAGTTGCCTTAAAAGGACACAACCCTTAGAGCCAGGAGGTAAACTTTATTTTTATTTCTGCATGAAGCAATTTGGGACTTTATACCAACAAACTGAATTTGACTCTTTCCTTATTTGTAAGCTAAGGTGGAAAATGTAAGGACTCCACTTTTCTTTTTAATTGCTCTAGGAGAAAGCAAAGTATTCTTCAATATTTCTGGTAGATTACATCCATTTATAGATGAGAAATATAAGGCCAAAAGTCAATGTGGTGAGTAAATAATGATACTAGAATTTCTGTCTGAGCTCTTCCCTCTGCACACTTACAAGGAACAGTAATTTGTTGATGGAGAGGACCAATATGAAAACACTATGGGGAAAAAACATACTTTGTAAAAAGTTGTTTAAGACTATGTGACCAGTGATGAGTACATGAAACAGACTTGTGTCAGGCACATAAAAAGGAGTACATAGAAATTATATTAGTGCTGGGAGCCAGTGGCTCATGCCTGTAATCCTATCTACTCGGGAGGCTGAGATCTGAGGATCCCGGTTCAAAGCCAGCCCAGGCAGGGCTCGATCTCAGGTCCCGAGATGGACCTAACCCTCTTTTGGCTCACAGGCTGGAGTAATCACCATGACCCATTCATCACTTGGGTTTGCTAGGCCTTGAGTTCAAATCCCAGCACTGTCAAAAGATGAATACTGATGTGAGAAGCCAAGTGATCCTCCTCTTTTCCTGTACTGTGAAAGTCCTGCTTCTCAGCTAGGAATGGTACATGCTATATAGGCAACTCTATAGCCATGGGAACAGGTTGACATCCATGTCAGCACAGTAATACCTGTCACCATATTCAGTAAAATACACAATATCTCCATGAATTAGACACAAATTAAGGAGAAGTGCACCGAATGCAAGATGCTGTCCACACATGTATATCAATACAGATCCTATGTTTAAATTATGAATTTATGCCCATCCTGGCCCTCCCTGGTGCACAATGTCAGGTCCTGGAAACGGTCTAGCTCCTCAGTTGCTCACAGGCTAGTGTCCTCACCTTGGCCCTTTCACCAATTGGGCCTGCTAGGTTTTGAGTTCAAATCACAACACTGTCAAAACATGAATCCTGATGTGAGCAGTACATCAGTTCACATGC